>NW_020712920.1:0-1633 GCF_002925995.2 Terrapene triunguis | reverse complement strand
CGCCCTGGGACCAGGACCAGAGCAGGAGCCCAGCAGGCAGCGCCCCACAGGGACGGCGGGGGGGGGGGGGGGGGGGGGAGGGGTAGGGAGTAACCCAGGGAAGACCCTGTCTCCCAACCACAGGGTTAAAAGGAGGAGATTGATCTGTTTGCTCTGCAAGAGACCTGTTGTGGCAGAGCCATGCAGGGTCCCGGGCAAGCTCCGGCGTAGCCCTTGGGGGGCAGGGCTGGCACAGGGGAGGACGGCTAGGGAGGCTAGCTGGGGGGGTGGGTGGAAGGCAGGATAAGGGAGGTGACGAGCTCTGCAGCCTGAAATCGCCCTGTTTGTGCCAAGGAAAGGGGGCAGGGGGCGAACAGACAGAAGGGTTGAGCCAGCTCCAGGAGGCATTTCCTACGGACCAACACCGGGCAGGACAAGTTGGGGTGTAAAGATGAGGTCAAGGGGGGTCCAAAGGTGGGGAGTGGAGGGTTCCAGGCCCATGGCCAGGTGGAGGAGGGGCTCAGGGCTTGAGGGAGAGTGTCCTGGGGCCTACTCCCAGGGGCAGGAGGGCCCCCGTGACCCGGGGGGGGGCGCTGCAGTCGGGGGAGACGGGGGGCCTGAGGAAGGGGAGGGGCAGGTGGTGGAGGGGGGCTGGGGGGAAGTGGGGCCCCCCTGCTCTCACCAGGGATGTGCAGGTTTCCGAAGCTGTACCCGGCCGTGCCGGCGATGACATGGGCCCCACGCCCCGTGCACTGCACGTCCCGGATCCGCCCGCCTGTTCCCGTTGTGGCGCCGCTGAATGGGGCCACCCCTGAGGAGGAGACGGGGTGAGAGCGAGCGGACACCCCTCCTAGGTACCCCCTAAAACACACACCCCAGAGTGCCATGCGCATGGGGGAGCAGGAAAAGCATGTGGCATCCACCCCTCCACAGCCCATAACCCCATGCACTACCATCCCCCACACATCCACCCGACAGCCACACTACCTCCCCCACAGACCCCTGCCTCACGGACATCCCCTCACATTCACTCTCCCCCCCCGGATTTCCCCCAATGTCCCCCCTGCAGACTGCCACACAGCCCCTTGGCCACACCCCCATCCCACCCCATGGATAGAACCCCCCCGTACATAGATATTCCCCTGCACACACAGCCCCCTACCCCTGCACTGACCCGTGGGGAAGTTGTGGGTCTCTGCAGTGAAGATGACATGCCGTGTCGACGTTCTCTTCTCCAAGCGGCTGGGGCGGGATGGGTCGCGGGGCCACAGGGAACACACGGCCCTGCCCCGGATGGCACTGGGGGGAGAGAACCGGCCACGGCCATCAGCCACGGAGCCCCACAGCCATCCCTGCCCCCTGGGGGTGGGGGGAGAGCATCCCAGCCACGGCCCCCAGCCACAGAGCCCCACCCCATCCCTAGCCCAGAGGAAGTGAGAGTTTGAATCCAACCCCGGCCATCAGCTCGAGCCCCATTCCCAGCCCCACGGATGGGGGTCCCAGGCAGGCACCTGCTGTTGTCCGAGAACTTGATGACGTTGTTGGGGTTGCTGCTCTCCTGGGTGCGCATGATGGACTGGAACAGCGACTCCCCGATTTCCTTCCCATCCACCAGGAGGCGCCCTTTGAAGAACCAGTGTCGGCTGTGCTCGCT
>NW_020712919.1:0-4788 GCF_002925995.2 Terrapene triunguis | reverse complement strand
CGCCCTGGGACCAGGACCAGAGCAGGAGCCCAGCAGGCAGCGCCCCATGGGGACGGCTGGTGGGGAGGCGGGGGGGGGGTAGGGAGTAACCCGGGGAAGACCCTGCCTCCCAACCACAGGGTTAAAAGGAGGAGATTGATCGGGGGGGGGTCAGCAAACAGACCCCCCGCAGCCAGGTGACCCTGGGGTGGGGTGCCAGGGAGCGTGGAAAGCCAGGCACTGGCTGGTCTGTTTGCTCTGCAAGAGACCTCCTGTGGCAGAGCCATGCAGGGCCGGCTTTAGGCCAATTCAACCAATTCCCCTGAATCGGGCCCCGCGCCTAAGAGGGCCCCGTGCCCAAGCCCCGGTACGGCGTACCGGCAAGAGCCGGTGCGCCATACCGGGGTGGCCCAGCTTCCCCAGGGGGCAATTCCCAGGCCCTTTAAATTGCCACCAGAGCCCCACTGCTGGAGCCCTGGGGTAGGGCTGCAGGGCTCTGGGGGCTATTTAAAAAGTCCGGGGCTCCCGCTGCCTCTACCGCCCTGGCCCTTTAAATAGCCGCCGGAGTCCCGCCACTTCCCCAGGGCTCCCGCGGCTATTTAAAGGGCCGGGGCGGTAGAAGCAGGGGAGCCCCGGGCCCTTTAAATAGCCCCCGAGAGCCTGGGGATAGCGGGGAGCTCGGGGGCTATTTAAAGGCTGGGGCTCCAGCTGCCTCTGCTGCATCCCCTGCCCGCACCAGCCCCGCACCCCCTGCCCTGCCCGCAGCCAGCCCCTGTCTCCAGCCAGCCCCACACCCCCTGCCCTGCCCGCACCAGCCCTGCACCCCCTGCCCTGCCTGCAGCCAGACCCTACCTCCAGTCAGCCACTGCCCTGCCTCCAGCCAGCCCCATGTCCACTGGTGCCCTGCAGTTCTCAGGGCAGTAACCCTGCACACCTGCTTCAATGAGGGGGGCAGGGAGCAGTTGGGACCCACACATGTGCACACCACACCCCCAGGGAGTGGCGGGGACCCACACATGTGAAACGGAGCTCATTAATAACCGATCAACAGCATATATGACACAATGTACATAATATATAATTTTATTATTTATATAGTTATGGAAAGTAAATAATACAAGGAAGAAATTAAAGTTTTTTTTTTTTTTAACAGTTTTTTTTTTTTTTTTTAGTCATCCCTGCCGGGGCCCCGCCAAAAATGTTTGAATTGGGCCCCGCACTTCCTAAAGCCGGCCCTGGAGCCATGCAGGGTCCCGGGCACGCTCCAGTTGTAGCCCTTGGGGGGCAGGGCTGGCACAGGGGGGCAGGGACTGGCTGGCTCAGGGGGGCTGGGAATGGGGCAGGGACCTGTTGGACTGGGCCAGGTAGAAGCACTCCACGCCGGTCGGGTTGCGCCCGAATCTCTTGAAGAGCTCAGTGTAGAAATCCAGGTCCCAGGAGTCGAAGGCCAGGCCTGCGGGGAAAGGGGGTTAGGGTGGGGGGGGGGGCAGAGACCTTTGACCCCCAGCACTCTCCATGGTGGGCAGAAACCCCTCACAGGACATCGGGGGGCCCGAACCCGGGCTGCCTGGGACATTGGATCAGCCACAGCTCTCACCCCACCCAGTAATTCACCTTGCAGAGCCCCAGCCTCAACCCCGGGGTGCCCATCTCCCCCCCACACACACACCCCCAACCCCTGCAGTGTGCTCAGCCGCTCCACCCCCCTCACCATACCCAGCTCCCCATGCCCAGACCCCCCCAGCCCCGGGACTCAGCCCCCAGCCTGACTCCCATGATACCCAACCATCCACCTCCCCCATTAGTCCTGGTACGCAGTGCCCAGACCCTCCCCATGTATGCAGGCTCTGCCCCCCAGCTCCCCCCCATACCCAGCGCCTGGTTGGCTCTCTCCAGCGCGGTGCAGCCCCCCCCCCCCCAGCACATCCACATCCCAGGTGGGGGCAGGGCGGGCGGCCACGGTGAAGCTGCAGATTGGCTCCTTGTAGCGCTGCTCTGTCATCCGGTCACTGAGCGCCGCCACCAGGGCGTCCTCCTCGGGGGGCGTGGGGCGCTGGGCACACTGCCGGGGACGGGGGGGAGGGTGTCAGAACGGGGAGCTGTCTCCCCTCCCCTCGGTGAGAAAGGGGACGCACTGCCCGCCCCTCCACGTTGCTTAGGGGCACCTACCGCCCCTTCCCGCTGGGGACAGGCACTGGGGGGTAGACGGGGGCTGAGAACTAGGACCCCCCAACCCCGGGAGCAGGAAAGGGAGACAGACAGACCAAGGCCCCCCCCTCCCCCACCTGGAGATCTGGGCATCAGGGAGGGAGGGCAGCAAGTGGCCCAGGAACTCCCTCCCACCCCACAGCCCCATTAACCCCGCAATGCTGGGACCCCTCCCCCCCTCCCCCAGGTGTCGTCCCCCTCGCTCCCAGGGGTCCCACATGCCCCCTCACCTGCAGCAGGTAGCGGTGGGAGTGCTCGACACGGTCAACGCAGCCCAGCCCCGCGGCCTGGCACACGGACACCACGTTGGTGGAGAACGCCGTGGAGAAGTTCAGCCTGCGCCAGGAAAGGGGTAACAGTCCCGGGAGAGACAGGCCCAGCCCCACAGCTGCCCCTCCACTCCACAGCACCCTCTCCTAAGCCTCCCACCCCACTCCCTGCAGCACAGCGCCCCCTAGCACCTCACTGGGGCCAGCCCTGTCTGCCAGGGGACAGCGCCCCCTACTGAGCCCCTGTCCCGCTCCCTGCTCCACAGCACCCCCTATTCAACTCCCCCCTCCAAGGCACAGAGCCCCCTGCTGAGCCCTGGGACGCACCGTGGCCCGATCTCTATCAGCAGGTCGGTGGGCGCTGGGCGCAGGAAGGACTCCGTGGCAATGTCTCCAGATTCCAAGGGGCAGCCGAAGAGCCAGTGCAGCAGCTGGGTCTCCTGGGGGCTGGGGGGCGAAGCGCCTGCAGGGGAGAAATGGGGCAGTGTTACCCAGCAGGCAATGGGGAGCCCCCATGGGATCTGATGCCCACTCCCAGCCCCATAAGAACGGCCAGACTGGGTCAGCCCAATGGTGCTTCTAGCCCAATGTCCGGTCTCTGACAGCGGCCGGTGCCAGATGCTTCAGAGGGAAGGAACAGAACAGGGCGATCGCCGAGTGACCCAGCCTGTCGTCCAGTCCTAGTGTCTGGCAGTCACAGGCTAGGGGGCTTGTGCCCCTGACCACCTTGGCTAACAGCCATTGATGGGCTAATTCCTTGTCGAGCCCAGTTAACTTTTGGCCTTCACAACACCCCCGGCAAAGAGTTCCACAGGTTGTTTTAAACATGCTGCCTATTAAGTTCATTGGGCAATCCCTGGTTCTTGCGTTATGTGAATGGGTAAATAACACTTCTCTAGTCACTTTCTCCACACCAGTCATGAGTTTATAGCCCTCTAGCAAGTCCATCCTTAGTCATCACTTTTCCAAGATGAACAGTCCCAGTTTTTTTAATCTCTCCTCATACGGATGCTGTTTCATAGCCTTCATCATTGGTGTTGCCCTTCTCTGTATCTTTTCCAATTCTAATTTTTTATTTTTTTTTAAGATTGGGCAACCAGAACTGCACGCAAAAGTCAAGGTGTGGGCGTACCATGGATTAATATAGAGGCAATATGATATTTTCTGTCTTATTACCTATCCCTCTCCTAGCAGTTCCTAACATTCTGTTTGCTTTTTACTGCCACTGCACGCTGAGTGGATGTTTTCCGAGTACTATCCACAATGACTCCAAGATCTCTCTCTTGAGTGGTAACAGCTAATTTAGACCCATCATTTTGTGTGCATAGTTTGGATGATGTTTTCCAATGTGTATTACTTTGCATTTATCAACACTGAAATTCACCTGCCATTTTGATGCTCAGTCGCCCAGTTTAGGCCTCGCTGGAGCCCTGGGCTTGACTAACAGTGTGACCCAAAGGCTGTGAACCAGAGGAGGCCGGGCCTTGGCAAAATAACAACACACTAGGTATTGGCCATCCAAGAAAGCACACGCCTGACCCGAGAGGATAGTGCAAGAACACGCAGAGTTCTCAAGTAGCTACGTAAACACATTCGAAAGAGACGGTACAGGAACACAGCAACCTAAGATAAGGAGGGGCTGACAGGAGAATGGTTTGTTCAAAGCAGCAGGTACAAGGAGAAGGGTGGTAACTAACAACGTCTGGAGTGTAATACCTAACTTGTTTGTACCAAAGTCACAGGAACGGCGTCTATGTCCAGCCGAGGGGACAGCGTCCTGACTGAGCTGGTACCACTGTCGCGGGCATACGTGTGTTAGTGCACCTGTCACCACAGAGCCAGGGCACTAGTACGGGGCTTCGTCAACAATAAACCTACCTGAGCTCCTTCGGCACTGAACCGAGCCTATGGTCTTTCTCGGAGCTGAAGTGGGGTGGGGGAGAATGTGGGATTACATGCTCCCCCCCCCCCGATTGCTCAATCACATGATGTGTTTGGGCTCCCTCCCTGTGGAGCAGCTGAGCCACGAGCTTCCCCAGGCAGGGAGAGGCAGAGGAACAGCTGGGAGCTGCACCCAGGGGCTGCTGCTTCCCGGGAGAGGGAGGCTGCTGGCAGCGGGGGGTGGGGGAGGGGTGTTGAGCTGTTTGGGGCAGCAGGCACTGGTCGTCTCTGGTCTCTCTTACGACTAACACCGAGCGCTGCTGAATTAACATGCTGCACAGTCTGCTACTGCAGCTGATATCAGGGCTCTGAGAACAGCCACTTTCCACAGCACTAACCACACCCAGTTCAGTGAGATCCCTTTGTCACTCCTCGCACTCAGCTCTGGGCT
>NW_020712918.1:0-3525 GCF_002925995.2 Terrapene triunguis | reverse complement strand
TTATAAGCACCCCCTCCCCATAAAGCCTTATGGGGTACACTGTCACACCCTCCCCCTGAACTTACTGCCAGAGACTTGGACACTGTCCATGGCGGAGGCAGTACCAGTAAAATTTCTGTTTGTTTTTGGTTACAGTCCCTTTCAGTACCTTGAAACCATATGATGTCACTCCTAGGGGTTCTAGCCCGTTTTGGGGTTCCTGGTCCCCAGATGCTTGCAAACAGGTAGGGATGTAGTATTGCTAACAGAATGCAGGCAGCAATATCCGTTAAAGTGGAGGTGTCTTGGCATTTAGCCACCAATGCCATGAGGCGGTGTGCCTCAGTGTCCCCTTCTACATGGCAGCATGGGCCTGTTATGCTTTTGCTGCTTTTTACAGGTATGGGCTGTAAAGTAACATGCTGGTGGGGCTGTCTTGTTACCATCCCCAGCATGTATAACAGCTTCTTCCACAAATTAGGTATGTTCCACGTCTTTAAAGGGTTTACCACTAGTGTGAATTCTTTTATTTTATCCCATAGGTGAATTAGCAAAAGACACAAGGTTAACAGCAAATCTACGGTGGACAGGCTTTGTTTACTCAATTTGACTTGTTTAGCCCCTATTGCATCTTCCCAGTTCTCTGTGCCCTCTGGTAGACACTCTGATGCAGATTCTTCTGCCTCTTTGGGGAAGACTTCTAGTTCGGGCGTGTGCTTGGGTCTTTGGCCAGGAAAGGGTGTACTACGACCATGCTTGCCCTCGGCCCCTCCCTCTGGAGTTTCTTTGGGCTGGGCCCCACTCCCTTGTGAAGTTCCTCCCATGCAGAGATTTCCCCCCCCCGTCTTGGAGAGAGAGTTTTATCTCTTGCAAGTGTAGCAAGAACAACATCTTTCCCTGGGGTGCTCTGGACCCCATTGGGCACCCCACTTTCTGTTTCCAAAGGGTCAGCTGGATGGACCCCCTCATCCCGGAGACCTGACCCCCAGGTTTCCCTTAAAACCTGATCTACAGGAGAGGGGACTGGCCTTTTGAATGCAGACTTTTCACCCTCCTCCTGGGAAAGCCCCTCCCTACAAAAGGTGGGTGGACTCTCTGGCCCCCCCTGACCTTCCATTTGGGCTTCCCTCTTTGGGCTCCCCTCTGGGTCAGACACTCTTGTGTCCCCCAAAAGGGAAGGTGATCCTGCCCCAGCTGCGGACTCGCAGCTACCAGCCACGACGGACCTCTTACTGGCCAGCAAAATCCCCCCCCTTTCACTCGGGTTGGGCTGGCACCCAGCTACAGAGTCCTTGGGGCCTGTTCCCACCACAGCGGTCCCCAGGACCCCAACTTCCACCTTTGGGACACACGCCTCTGTGCACCCCAGGGCAGGCCCAGCCCCCTGCTGACCTGCAACTTTCTGGCAGTCAGCAGCTGTGGTGGCCTCCTTGCTACAAGGTGGTACATCCCCCTCCCCCGGGAAGATGATTACGGGACAGGAGCTAGCTTTATCCAGCTCCTCCCTCTTGAACTTCCCTGGAGCCCCGGGGCCATAGGAACCGGCCACAACCAGCCCTGCCCCCGAAGCTGCATCCTTTACTGCTGCAGAGGAATCTAAGAGACACTCTCCTATTCCCCCAGCAGTTGCTGTGACTTCACCCCCCCCCCGGGGCTTTTAGCACAAGATTCCTTCTCACTGCTAACCAACCCTGGGACAGATTCTGCCACACTAAAGAAATCATTCCCCGGTAGAAACGGTGCAAAATTGTGTGCCACCGTTGCAACAGTCAGCTCAGCCTGCAAATCCTGAGTTTGCATGTGTACTTTAGCTAAAGGTGCAAGGACTTTGTAACCCCCTACCAGCTCTAATTCTGCCATTTTACCTGGCAACAAATCCTTTTCCTGGATCAGGTCCCTCCTGACCACAGAAATCTCAGCACCCGTGTCCCTTAATCCAAGAAGCATTTGACCATTTAATCTAACAGCATGCATATGCTCACTGCTTGGTTGTGTGGAAGCAAGCTTTACAAATCCCGTGTGGAAAGAGGCCACAGCCTGGCTCTGAGAAGCCCCAGCTTCATGTGTTACTTGTTGCCTGCTTCCACTCAGCAAGGGACACTTATTCCTCAGGTGCTCAGGGGACTTACAATGATAGCACCTCTTGGGCTCCTCTGCTTGCACAGGAAATTTGGGACGAGTACCAGGGGAATGGGGAGGTGACCGCCCAGCCTCCTTTTTCCCAGACCCAGGGGTAAAACGGTGATTCTGCTTTCCCCCGACCCTATACCCCTCCGCCAGTGGTTTATGTTTGATTGCAGCTTGTGCTTGCTCATAAGAGTCAGCATACTCAGCTAATTCACCCACTGCATTTACCTTTTTGTCCCACAAATACTGTTTTACCTCATCACTGCACATATTCAGGAAGTGTTCCTGAGTAACCAGATCACACATCCCTTCAAAGCTGGTAATGCCTTTCCCCCGCACCCATTTATCTACCAAATCTCTCATTTCATTGGCATAAGCCACATTACTTAATCCAGATCCCCTCTTAAGGCTCCTGAATTTAACCCTGTAGGTTTCAGGTGTAACCTGAAACTGTTTCAAAACCAGTTCCTTAAATTTACCATAGTTTGAAGCATCATCAATAGGCATCTTATTGAATATGTCCAGAGCTCTGCCAGTCAATTTTGCTATCAATGTGGTCATCTTCTGATCTTCAGGGATGGCATGGAGGGTGCACAGTCTCTCAAAGGTGATGAAATATTCGGCGATATCGCTGGACTCGTCATACTGTGGACATAGTCGCTCCCATTTGTGGATTTTTGGGGAAGTGGAGCCAGCAGGGGAGGGGTTTTGTCTCCTCGACTCCATAACAGTCAGTTCATGTTTCTGGGCCTCCCTCTGGGCCTCCATAGCCCTCTCCTGGGCAGCTGCCTCTGCCTCCGCCCTCGCTGCCTCCGCTCGCTCCCTCGCTGCCTCCACCTCCATAGCTCTCTTGTGGGCAGCTGCCTCTGCCTCCGCTCTCGCTGCCTCCACCTCCATAGCTCTCTTGTGGGCAGCCTCTTCCCTTGCATGTTCTGCCTCCCTGGCACTAATTTCTAATTGTCTTAGTTCCAGCCGTCTCTTATGTTCATTTTCTCTCTCTTTTGCTTCCAGCCTGGCCAGCTTTAGTTTATTAGCAGCGTCACTAGTACTCATTGTCCTGCTTTCTTGTGCTGGGCTACAACCCCTCTGCAGTTCACTGAAACTGAGGTCACTAGTACTCATTTTCCTGCTTTCTTCTGATCTTCCACCTTACTTATTTTGCTTCCTTTTCTGTCCCTACTTCCCTTGCCCGAAATAAGCAAACAGAAAATAACAAACCAGTAACCACTTTGTCTGTTCTCCAGCCAGCACACTTAAAACTCACTTAAAATCACTACCAGTATCTCAAAGCAATCAGCTGTGCACAGATCCTGCTCGACTACGCCACTGTGAAGGGTTGGATCACAGAAACCCCCTTGGGAGCTGCCACCCAATGTGCCAAGACTACCCCTGCTTCTGTTTTCCCTGCCAGCTCAGGAC
>NW_020712917.1:0-1164 GCF_002925995.2 Terrapene triunguis | reverse complement strand
ATGTGCCAAGACTACCCCTGCTTCTGTTTTCCCTGCCAGCTCAGGACTCCAGCACCCCGTCTTGCTGAATTAGACACTCCAGTCCCCTTCAACACAGACCCAGGGTCTGAATCACTTGTCCCAATGCTGCAAGTTTACCCAAAAACAGCTCACAGGAGCGTGCTTGTCTTTAGCACTCAGATGCCCAACTCCCAATGGGGTCTAAACCCAGATAAATCCGTTTTACCCTGCATAAAGCTTATGCAGGGCAAACTCATAAATTGTTCGCCCTCTATAACACTGATAGAGAGATATGCACAGTTGTTTGCTCCCCCAGGTATTAATACATACTCTGAGTAAATTACTAAATAAAAAGTGATTTTATTAAATACAGACAGTAGGATTTAAGTGGTTCAAAGTAGTAACAGACAGAACAAAGTAAGTTACAAGCAAAATAAAATAAAATGCTCAAATCTATGCCTAATCAAACTAAATACAAATAAGTTCCTCACCAGTTCCAGAATGCTCCCTTTTACAGGCTAATCTCCCTTTAGCCTGGGTCCAGCAATCTCTCACACCCCTGTAGTTACTGTCTTTTGTTTCAGTTTCCTTCAAGCATCCTGGGGGGTTGGAGAGGCTCCTTCTTTAGCCAGCTGAAGCCCAAATGGAGGGGTCTCCCCCAGGGTTAAATAGACTCTCTCTTGTGGGAGGAGACCCCCCTCCTCCCTCCTATGCAAAGTCCAGTTCCAAGATGGAGTTCTGGAGTCACCTGGGCAAGTCACATGTCCCTGCATGACTCAGTCTTTACAGGCTGAAGCCATTGCCCACATGGAATCTTGCATGTCTCTAGGAAGACTTCTTATGTGGATTGGAGCATTCCAAGATGCATTGTTCCCCCAAGTGTTTCCTGATCAGGTACTTAACCTGGCGAATTCCTTCCTAAAGAAGCTGACCAAATGCCTCCCAAAGCTTACTTAGAAACCAAGCAAGCATACAGCCCATATTCTTAACCTCAAGTAGAAAATGATATATATATGTACAAATAGGATGAATAGATATAGTAGACCATAACCTTTACGGAGATATGTTACTTGGCACAGGCAGCACCAAACATATTCCAGTTATGTCATACATACATTTATAAGCACCCCCTCCCCATAAAGCCTTATGGGGTACACTGTCACA
>NW_020712916.1:3506-4224 GCF_002925995.2 Terrapene triunguis | reverse complement strand
TGCTAAACAGCAGCAGCAGCTTACTGCCTTTTGGCGGTAGACGGTGCAGCATGACTGGTAGCCTTCATTGGCGATCTGGGTGCTGGCAACTGTAGGGCTGCATTGCACCAGCCCCTTGCCTTTTGGTAGAAGATGGTTTATTACGACTGGTAACCATCGTCGTCGTACTGCAGTGGCTGTCAATCATGGGCACCCGGGCAGACAATGATGGTTATCAGTCGTAGTATGCTATTTTCTACCATGCGCCCTGTTGGATCATTGCACGTTAGCAGAGTTGTAGCATGCTATTTTCTGCCAAGTGCCCAGTATTGTCTGCTAAGCACCCAGAAGAGGCCGATGGCGATCTGGGTGCTGGCAGACATGGGGCTGGCAGACGTGGGGCTAGATTGCTACACAGCAGCAACCCCTTGCCTTTTGGGCAGTAGATAGCATATTACGATTGGTATCCATCATTGTCATATTGCAGTGGGAATCAGATCGTGCAATAGACCTGAAGGCTTACTGCCAAGCGCCCAGTATTTGCTGCCAAGCACCCAGAAAATGCCAAGGGCTATCAGTCATGCTGCACCGTTGTCTTAAGATGTAAAAAATAGATTTATTCTGCATTCATTTGCTTCCCCCCTCCCTCCTGCTAAACCCAGGCTTTTGAGTTCAATCTTTGGGGGGGGGGGCATTCTGTGTGACAGTTGTTTGTGTTTCTCCCTGATGCAAAGCCACC
>NW_020712916.1:0-3406 GCF_002925995.2 Terrapene triunguis | reverse complement strand
TTTTTTCAGACCAGACGCCATAGCCAGCACTGGGATCATGGAGCCCGCTCAGATCACCGCGGCAATTATGAGCACTATGAACACCACGCGCATTGTCCTGGAGTATATGCAGAGCCTCCTGGACATGCCAAAGCAAAACCAGGACCAGCTGAGGAGGAGGCGATTGCAGCGCGGCGACGATAGTGATGAGGAAATTGACATGGACCTCTCACAAGGCACAGGCCCCAGCAATGTGGAAATCATGGTGTTACTGGGGCAGGTTCATGCCGTGGACCGCCGATTCTGGGCCCGGGAAACAAGCACAGAGTGGTGGGACCGCATCGTGTTGCAGGTCTGGGACGATGCCCAGTGGCTGCGAAACTTTCGCATGCGTAAGGGCACTTTCATGGAACTTTGTGACTTGCTTTCCCCTGCCCTGAAGCGCCAGAATACCAGGATGAGAGCAGCCCTCACAGTGGAGAAGCGAGTGGCGATAGCCCTGTGGAAGCTTGCAACGCCAGACAGCTACCGGTCAGTCGGGAATCAATTTGGAGTGGGCAAATCTACTGTGGGGGCTGCTGTGATCCAAGTTGCCAGGGCAATGAGAGACCTGGTGATATCAAGGGTAGTGACTCTGGGAAACGTGCAGACCATAGTGGATGGCTTTGCTGCAATGGGATTCCCAAACTGTGGTGGGGCGATAGACGGAACCCATATCCCTATCTTGGCACCGGCGCACCAAGCCACCGACTACATAAACCGCAAGGGGTACTTTTCAATGCTGCTGCAAGCCCTGGTGGATCACAAGGGACGTTTCACCGACATCAACGTGGGCTGGCCGGGAAGGGTACATGATGCTCGCGTCTTCAGGCAGTCTCTTCTGTTTCGAAAGCTGGAGGAAGGGACTTTCTTCCCGGACCAGAAAATAACCATTGGGGATGTTGAAATGCCTATCATTATCCTTGGGGACCCAGCCTACCCCTTAATGCCATGGCTCATGAAGCCGTACACAGGCAGCCTGGACAGTAGTCAGGACCTGTTCAACTACAGGCTGAGCAAGTGCCGAATGGTGGTGGAATGTGCATTTGGGCGTTTAAAAGCGCGCTGGCGCAGCTTACTGACTCGCTCAGACCTCAGCGAAAAGAATCTCCCCATTGTTATTGCTGCTTGCTGTGCGCTCCACAATATCTGTGAAAGTAAGGGGGAGACATTTATGGCGGGGTGGGAGGTTGAGGCAAATCGCCTGGCCGCTGATTACGCGCAGCCAGACACCAGGGCGGTTAGAGGAGCACAGCAGGGCGCGGTGCGCATCAGAGAAGCGTTGAAAACCAGTTTTGTGACTGGCCAGGCTACGGAGTGAAACTTCTGTTTGTTGCTCCTTGATGAACCCTCTGCCCCTCCCCCACCACCCTGTTAACTCTACTTCCCTGCAAACCAACCACCCCACCCTCCCCCACTACCCTCCCCCCTTCGAGCACCACTTGCAGAGGCAATAAAGTCATTGTTACTTCACATTCATGCATTCTTTATTAATTCAGCACACAACTAGGGGGATAATTGCAAAGGTAGGCCTGGATGGGTGGGGGAGGAGGGAAGGAAAAAGACACAGTGCACTTTAAAACTTTAAAACTTATTGCACTGGAAATCATCTAGGCTGGAGTGATTGGGTGGCCGGAGGCCCCCCCACCGTGTTCTTGGGCGTCTGGGTGAGGAGGCAATGGGACTTGGGGAGGAGGGCTGTTGGTTACAGAGGGGCTGTAGCGGCGGTCTCTGCTCCTGCTGCCTTTCCTGCAGCTCAACCATACGCAGGAGCATATCACTTTGATGCTCCAGCAGCCGGAGCATCGACTCTTGCTTTCTGAGTACAAGTTGACGCCACCTCTCCTCTTCAGCCCGCGTTTCAGCACGCAACTTCTCCTCTTGAGCACGCAACTTCTCCTCTTCAGCCCGCGATTCAGCACGCCACCTCTCCTCTCGCTCATATTGGGCTTTTTAAAAATCAGTCATTGACTGCCTCCACGCATTCTGCTGTGCTCTGTCAGCGTGGGAGGCAGTCTGTAGTTCAGTAAACATTTCGTCACGCGTCCTTCGCTTCCTTCTTCGAATATTCACTAGCCTCTGCGAAGGAGTAAGATTTGCAGCTGGTGGAGAAGGGAGAGGTTGTTAAAAAAGATACATTTTAGAGAACAATGGGTAGACTCTTTCACGTTAGATTTTGCTGTTCACAACATCACACAGCACATGTGCTTTCGTTACAAGGTCGCATTTTTCCTCTTATATTGAGAGTCTCCTGGTTTGGTGTGAGAGATCACTCACGCAGTGCCAGGACACAGATTTCAGCTTGCAGGCAGCCATGGTAAGACATACAGTCTTTGGGTTTTTTTAACCTTCTTAACATGTGGGGATGGTTTCAAACAGTACTGCCCTCATTTCCCATACCAAGCACCCGTTTGGTTGGCCATTTAAAATGGGTTTGCAATGTAAAAGGAGGGGCTGCGATTTCAGGTTTAACATGCAGCACAAACCCAACTAACTCCCCTCCCCCTCACACCCAATTCTCTGGGATGGTCACTTCAACCCTCCCCCCCACCGCGTGGTTAACAGCGGGGAATATTTCTGTTCAGCAGACCAGGAAGGGGCACCTCTGAATGTCCCCTTAATAAAATTGCCCCATTTCAACCAGGTGACCGTGAATGATATCACTCTCCTGAGGATAACAAAGAGTGATAAGGAATGGATGTTGTCTGCATGCCAGCAAACACCGGGACCATACGCTGCCATGCTTTGTTATGCAATGATTCCAGACTACGTGCTACTGGCCTGGCGTGGTAAAGTGTCCTACCATGGCGGACGGGATAAGGCAGCCCTCCCCAGAAACCTTTTGCAAAGGCTTTGGGAGTACATGAAGGAGAGCTTTCTGGAGATGTCCCTGGAGGATTTCCGCTCCATCCCCATACACGTTAACAGACTTTTCCAGTAGCTGTACTGGCCGCGATTGCCAGGGCAAATTAATCATTAATCATTAAACACGCTTGTTTTTAAACCATGTGTAATATTTACAAAGGTACACTCACCAGAGGTCCCCTGTGTGCCCTCAGGGTCTTGGGTGAGTTCGGGGGTTACTGTTTCCAGGTCCAGGGTGACAAACATATCCTGGCTGTTGGGGTAACTGGTTTCTCCGCTTCCTTGCTGCTGTGAGCTATCTATGTTCTCTCCATCCTCATCTTCCTTGTCCGCCGAACCCGCTTCCCTGTTTCCAGCGAGGGACTCATAGCACACGCTTGGGCTAGTGGTGGCTGCACCCCCTAGAATGGCATGCAGCTCCGCGTAGTAGCGGCATGTTTGCGGCTCAGCCCCGGACCTTCCGTTTGCGTCTCTGGCTTTGTGGTAGGCTTGCCTTAGCTCCTTAATTTTCACGCGGCACTGC
>NW_020712915.1:0-4034 GCF_002925995.2 Terrapene triunguis | reverse complement strand
GGCTGTCGATCATGGGCACCCGGGCAGACAATGATGGTTATCAGTCGTAGTATGCTATTTTCTGCCAAGTGCCCAATATTGTCTGCTAAGCACCCAGAAGAGGCCGAGGGCTATCTGGGTGCTGGCAGACATGGGGCTGGCAGCCGTGGGGCTGCATTGCACCAGCCCCCTTGCCTTGATGATGATGGTTATCAGATGTATTATTCGCAGGATGGGGCAACATTGCTATACAGCAGCAACCCCTTGCCTTTTGGGCAGAAGATAGTATATTACGACTGGTATCCATCGTTGTCATACTGCAGTGGGCATCAGATCGTGCAATAGACCTGAAGGCTTACTGCCAAGCGCCCAGTATTTGCTGCCAAGCACCCAGAAAATGCCAAGGGCTATCAGTCATGCTGCACCGTCGTCTTAAGATGTAAAAAATAGATTTATTCTCCATTCATTTGCTTCCCCCCTCCCTCCTGCTAAACCCAGGCTTTTGAGTTCAATCTTTGGGGGGGGGGGCATTCTGTGTGACAGTTGTTTGTGTTTCTCCCTGATGCAAAGCCACCTTTCTTGATTTTAATTCCCTGTACCTGTACGCCATGTCGTCACTCGCCCCTCCCTCCCTCCCTCTCTCCCTCCCTCCCTTCTTCCCCTGGTCCGTCAGATACTACTTTCGCGCCTTTTTTCAGACCAGACGCCATAGCCAGCACTGGGATCATGGAGCCCGCTCAGATCACCGCGGCAATTATGAGCACTATGAACACCACGCGCATTGTCCTGGAGTATATGCAGAGCCTCCTGGACATGCCAAAGCAAAACCAGGACCAGCTGAGGAGGAGGCGATTGCAGCGCGGCGACGATAGTGATGAGGAAATTGACATGGACCTCTCACAAGGCACAGGCCCCAGCAATGTGGAAATCCTGGTGTTACTGGGGCAGGTTCATGCCGTGGACCGCCGATTCTGGGCCCGGGAAACAAGCACAGAGTGGTGGGACCGCATCGTGTTGCAGGTCTGGGACGATGCCCAGTGGCTGCGAAACTTTCGCATGCGTAAGGGCACTTTCATGGAACTTTGTGACTTGCTTTCCCCTGCCCTGAAGCGCCAGAATACCAGGATGAGAGCAGCCCTCACAGTGGAGAAGCGAGTGGCGATAGCCCTGTGGAAGCTTGCAACGCCAGACAGCTACCGGTCAGTCGGGAATCAATTTGGAGTGGGCAAATCTACTGTGGGGGCTGCTGTGATCCAAGTTGCCAGGGCAATGAGAGACCTGGTGATATCAAGGGTAGTGACTCTGGGAAACGTGCAGACCATAGTGGATGGCTTTGCTGCAATGGGATTCCCAAACTGTGGTGGGGCGATAGACGGAACCCATATCCCTATCTTGGCACCGGCGCACCAAGCCACCGACTACATAAACCGCAAGGGGTACTTTTCAATGCTGCTGCAAGCCCTGGTGGATCACAAGGGACGTTTCACCGACATCAACGTGGGCTGGCCGGGAAGAGTACATGATGCTCGCGTCTTCAGGCAGTCTCTTCTGTTTCGAAAGCTGGAGGAAGGGACTTTCTTCCCAGACCAGAAAATAACAGTTGGGGATGTTGAAATGCCTATCGTGATCCTTGGGGACCCAGCCTACCCCTTAATGCCATGGCTCATGAAGCCATACACAGGCAGCCTGGACAGCAGTCAGGACCTGTTCAACTACAGGCTGAGCAAGTGCCGAATGGTGGTGGAATGTGCATTTGGCCGTTTAAAAGCGCGCTGGCGCAGCTTACTGACTCGCTCAGACCTTAACGAAAAGAATCTCCCCATTGTTATTGCTACTTGCTGTGCGCTCCACAATATATGTGAAAGTAAGGGGGAGACATTTATGGCGGGGTGGGAGGTTGAGGCAAATCGCCTGGCCGCTGATTACGCGCAGCCAGACACCAGGGCGGTTAGAGGAGCACAGCAGGGCGCGGTGCGCATCAGAGAAGCGTTGAAAACCAGTTTTGTGACTGGCCAGGCTACGGAGTGAAACTTCTGTTTGTTGCTCCTTGATGAACCCTCTGCCCCTCCCCCACCACCCTGTTAACTCTACTTCCCTGCAAACCAACCACCCCACCCTCCCCCACTACCCTCCCCCCTTCGAGCACCACTTGCAGAGGCAATAAAGTCATTGTTACTTCACATTCATGCATTCTTTATTAATTCAGCACACAACTAGGGGGATAATTGGAAAGGTAGCCCGGGATGGGTGGGGGAGGAGGGAAGGAAAAGGACACACTCCAATTTAAAACTTTAAAACTTATTGCTATGGAAATCATCTAGGGTGGAGTGAGTGGGTGGCCGAAGGCCCCCCCACCGTGTTCTTGGGCGTCTGGGTGAGGAGGCAATGGGACTTGGGGAGGAGGGCTGCTGGTTACAGAGGGGCTGTAGCGGCGTTCTCTGCTCCTGCTGCCTTTCCTGCAGCTCAACCATACGCAGGAGCATATCACTTTGATGCTCCAGCAGCCGGAGCATCGACTCTTGCTTTCTGATTACAAGTTGACGCCACCTCTCCTCTTCAGCCCGCGTTTCAGCACGCAACTTCTCCTCTTCAGCACGCCACCTCTCCTCTCGCTCATATTGGGCTTTTTTAAAATCAGTCATTGACTGCCTCCACGCATTCAGCTGTGCTCTGTCAGCGTGGGAGGCAGTCTGAAGTTCAGTAAACATTTCGTCACGCGTCCTTCGCTTCCTTCTTCGAATATTCACTAGCCTCTGCGAAGGAGTAAGATTTGCAGCTGGTGGAGAAGGGAGAGGTTGTTAAAAAAGATACATTTTAGAGAACAATGGGTAGACTCTTTCACGTTAGATTTTGCTGTTCACAACATCACACAGCACATGTGCTTTCGTTACAAGGTCGCATTTTTCCTCTTATATTGAGAGTCTCCTGGTTTGGTGTGAGAGATCACTCACGCAGTGCCAGGACACAGATTTCAGCTTGCAGGCAGCCATGGTAAGACATATAGTCTTTGGGCTTTTTTAACCTTCTTAACATGTGGGGATGGTTTCAAACAGTTCTGCCCTCATTTCCCATACCAAGCACCCGTGCCATTTAAAATGGGTTTGCAATGTAAAAGGAGGGGCTGCGATTTCAGGTTTAACATGCAGCACAAACCCAACTAACTCCCCTCCCCCTCACACCCAATTCTCTGGGATGGTCACTTCAACCCTCCCCCCCACCGCGTGGTTAACAGCGGGGAATATTTCTGTTCAGCAGACCAGGAAGGGGCACCTCTGAATGTCCCCTTAATAAAATTGCCCCATTTTAACCAGGTGACCGTGAATGATATCACTCTCCTGAGGATAACAAAGAGAGATAAGGAATGGATGTTGTCTGCATGCCAGCAAACACCGGGACCATACGCTGCCATGCTTTGTTATGCAATGATTCCAGACTACGTGCTACTGGCCTGGCGTGGTAAAGTGTCCTACCATGGCGGACGGGATAAGGCAGCCCTCCCCAGAAACCTTTTGCAAAGGCTTTGGGAGTACATGAAGGAGAGCTTTCTGGAGATGTCCCTGGAGGATTTCCGCTCCATCCCCATACACGTTAACAGACTTTTCCAGTAGCTGTACTGGCCGCGATTGCCAGGGCAAATTAATCATTAATCATTAAACACGCTTGTTTTTAAACCATGTGTAATATTTACAAAGGTACACTCACCAGAGGTCCCCTGTGTGCCCTCAGGGTCTTGGGTCAGTTCGGGGGTTACTGTTTCCAGGTCCAGGGTGACAAACATATCCTGGCTGTTGGGGTAACTGGTTTCTCCGCTTCCTTGCTGCTGTGAGCTATCTATGTTCTCTCCATCCTCATCTTCCTCGTCCGCCGAACCCGCTTCCCCGTTTGCAGAGAGGGACTCATAGAACACGCTTGGGCTAGTGGTGGCTGCACCCCCTAGAATGGCATGCAGCTCCGCGTAGTAGCGGCATGTTTGCGGCTCTGCCCCGGACCTTCCGTTTGCGTCTCTGACTTTGTGGTAGGCTTGCCTTAGCTCCTTAATTTTCACGCGGCACTGC
>NW_020712914.1:0-3525 GCF_002925995.2 Terrapene triunguis | reverse complement strand
TTATAAGCACCCCCTCCCCATAAAGCCTTATGGGGTACACTGTCACACCCTCCCCCTGAACTTACTGCCAGAGACTTGGACACTGTCCATGGCGGAGGCAGTACCAGTAAAATTTCTGTTTGTTTTTGGTTACAGTCCCTTTCAGTACCTTGAAACCATATGATGTCACTCCTAGGGGTTCTAGCCCGTTTTGGGGTTCCTGGTCCCCAGATGCTTGCAAACAGGTAGGGATGTAGTATTGCTAACAGAATGCAGGCAGCAATATCCGTTAAAGTGGAGGTGTCTTGGCATTTAGCCACCAATGCCATGAGGCGGTGTGCCTCAGTGTCCCCTTCTACATGGCAGCATGGGCCTGTTATGCTTTTGCTGCTTTTTACAGGTATGGGCTGTAAAGTAACATGCTGGTGGGGCTGTCTTGTTACCATCCCCAGCATGTATAACAGCTTCTTCCACAAATTAGGTATGTTCCACGTCTTTAAAGGGTTTACCACTAGTGTGAATTCTTTTATTTTATCCCATAGGTGAATTAGCAAAAGACACAAGGTTAACAGCAAATCTACGGTGGACAGGCTTTGTTTACTCAATTTGACTTGTTTAGCCCCTATTGCATCTTCCCAGTTCTCTGTGCCCTCTGGTAGACACTCTGATGCAGATTCTTCTGCCTCTTTGGGGAAGACTTCTAGTTCGGGCGTGTGCTTGGGTCTTTGGCCAGGAAAGGGTGTACTACGACCATGCTTGCCCTCGGCCCCTCCCTCTGGAGTTTCTTTGGGCTGGGCCCCACTCCCTTGTGAAGTTCCTCCCATGCAGAGATTTCCCCCCCCCGTCTTGGAGAGAGAGTTTTATCTCTTGCAAGTGTAGCAAGAACAACATCTTTCCCTGGGGTGCTCTGGACCCCATTGGGCACCCCACTTTCTGTTTCCAAAGGGTCAGCTGGATGGACCCCCTCATCCCGGAGACCTGACCCCCAGGTTTCCCTTAAAACCTGATCTACAGGAGAGGGGACTGGCCTTTTGAATGCAGACTTTTCACCCTCCTCCTGGGAAAGCCCCTCCCTACAAAAGGTGGGTGGACTCTCTGGCCCCCCCTGACCTTCCATTTGGGCTTCCCTCTTTGGGCTCCCCTCTGGGTCAGACACTCTTGTGTCCCCCAAAAGGGAAGGTGATCCTGCCCCAGCTGCGGACTCGCAGCTACCAGCCACGACGGACCTCTTACTGGCCAGCAAAATCCCCCCCCTTTCACTCGGGTTGGGCTGGCACCCAGCTACAGAGTCCTTGGGGCCTGTTCCCACCACAGCGGTCCCCAGGACCCCAACTTCCACCTTTGGGACACACGCCTCTGTGCACCCCAGGGCAGGCCCAGCCCCCTGCTGACCTGCAACTTTCTGGCAGTCAGCAGCTGTGGTGGCCTCCTTGCTACAAGGTGGTACATCCCCCTCCCCCGGGAAGATGATTACGGGACAGGAGCTAGCTTTATCCAGCTCCTCCCTCTTGAACTTCCCTGGAGCCCCGGGGCCATAGGAACCGGCCACAACCAGCCCTGCCCCCGAAGCTGCATCCTTTACTGCTGCAGAGGAATCTAAGAGACACTCTCCTATTCCCCCAGCAGTTGCTGTGACTTCACCCCCCCCCCGGGGCTTTTAGCACAAGATTCCTTCTCACTGCTAACCAACCCTGGGACAGATTCTGCCACACTAAAGAAATCATTCCCCGGTAGAAACGGTGCAAAATTGTGTGCCACCGTTGCAACAGTCAGCTCAGCCTGCAAATCCTGAGTTTGCATGTGTACTTTAGCTAAAGGTGCAAGGACTTTGTAACCCCCTACCAGCTCTAATTCTGCCATTTTACCTGGCAACAAATCCTTTTCCTGGATCAGGTCCCTCCTGACCACAGAAATCTCAGCACCCGTGTCCCTTAATCCAAGAAGCATTTGACCATTTAATCTAACAGCATGCATATGCTCACTGCTTGGTTGTGTGGAAGCAAGCTTTACAAATCCCGTGTGGAAAGAGGCCACAGCCTGGCTCTGAGAAGCCCCAGCTTCATGTGTTACTTGTTGCCTGCTTCCACTCAGCAAGGGACACTTATTCCTCAGGTGCTCAGGGGACTTACAATGATAGCACCTCTTGGGCTCCTCTGCTTGCACAGGAAATTTGGGACGAGTACCAGGGGAATGGGGAGGTGACCGCCCAGCCTCCTTTTTCCCAGACCCAGGGGTAAAACGGTGATTCTGCTTTCCCCCGACCCTATACCCCTCCGCCAGTGGTTTATGTTTGATTGCAGCTTGTGCTTGCTCATAAGAGTCAGCATACTCAGCTAATTCACCCACTGCATTTACCTTTTTGTCCCACAAATACTGTTTTACCTCATCACTGCACATATTCAGGAAGTGTTCCTGAGTAACCAGATCACACATCCCTTCAAAGCTGGTAATGCCTTTCCCCCGCACCCATTTATCTACCAAATCTCTCATTTCATTGGCATAAGCCACATTACTTAATCCAGATCCCCTCTTAAGGCTCCTGAATTTAACCCTGTAGGTTTCAGGTGTAACCTGAAACTGTTTCAAAACCAGTTCCTTAAATTTACCATAGTTTGAAGCATCATCAATAGGCATCTTATTGAATATGTCCAGAGCTCTGCCAGTCAATTTTGCTATCAATGTGGTCATCTTCTGATCTTCAGGGATGGCATGGAGGGTGCACAGTCTCTCAAAGGTGATGAAATATTCGGCGATATCGCTGGACTCGTCATACTGTGGACATAGTCGCTCCCATTTGTGGATTTTTGGGGAAGTGGAGCCAGCAGGGGAGGGGTTTTGTCTCCTCGACTCCATAACAGTCAGTTCATGTTTCTGGGCCTCCCTCTGGGCCTCCATAGCCCTCTCCTGGGCAGCTGCCTCTGCCTCCGCCCTCGCTGCCTCCGCTCGCTCCCTCGCTGCCTCCACCTCCATAGCTCTCTTGTGGGCAGCTGCCTCTGCCTCCGCTCTCGCTGCCTCCACCTCCATAGCTCTCTTGTGGGCAGCCTCTTCCCTTGCATGTTCTGCCTCCCTGGCACTAATTTCTAATTGTCTTAGTTCCAGCCGTCTCTTATGTTCATTTTCTCTCTCTTTTGCTTCCAGCCTGGCCAGCTTTAGTTTATTAGCAGCGTCACTAGTACTCATTGTCCTGCTTTCTTGTGCTGGGCTACAACCCCTCTGCAGTTCACTGAAACTGAGGTCACTAGTACTCATTTTCCTGCTTTCTTCTGATCTTCCACCTTACTTATTTTGCTTCCTTTTCTGTCCCTACTTCCCTTGCCCGAAATAAGCAAACAGAAAATAACAAACCAGTAACCACTTTGTCTGTTCTCCAGCCAGCACACTTAAAACTCACTTAAAATCACTACCAGTATCTCAAAGCAATCAGCTGTGCACAGATCCTGCTCGACTACGCCACTGTGAAGGGTTGGATCACAGAAACCCCCTTGGGAGCTGCCACCCAATGTGCCAAGACTACCCCTGCTTCTGTTTTCCCTGCCAGCTCAGGAC
>NW_020712913.1:0-1164 GCF_002925995.2 Terrapene triunguis | reverse complement strand
ATGTGCCAAGACTACCCCTGCTTCTGTTTTCCCTGCCAGCTCAGGACTCCAGCACCCCGTCTTGCTGAATTAGACACTCCAGTCCCCTTCAACACAGACCCAGGGTCTGAATCACTTGTCCCAATGCTGCAAGTTTACCCAAAAACAGCTCACAGGAGCGTGCTTGTCTTTAGCACTCAGATGCCCAACTCCCAATGGGGTCTAAACCCAGATAAATCCGTTTTACCCTGCATAAAGCTTATGCAGGGCAAACTCATAAATTGTTCGCCCTCTATAACACTGATAGAGAGATATGCACAGTTGTTTGCTCCCCCAGGTATTAATACATACTCTGAGTAAATTACTAAATAAAAAGTGATTTTATTAAATACAGACAGTAGGATTTAAGTGGTTCAAAGTAGTAACAGACAGAACAAAGTAAGTTACAAGCAAAATAAAATAAAATGCTCAAATCTATGCCTAATCAAACTAAATACAAATAAGTTCCTCACCAGTTCCAGAATGCTCCCTTTTACAGGCTAATCTCCCTTTAGCCTGGGTCCAGCAATCTCTCACACCCCTGTAGTTACTGTCTTTTGTTTCAGTTTCCTTCAAGCATCCTGGGGGGTTGGAGAGGCTCCTTCTTTAGCCAGCTGAAGCCCAAATGGAGGGGTCTCCCCCAGGGTTAAATAGACTCTCTCTTGTGGGAGGAGACCCCCCTCCTCCCTCCTATGCAAAGTCCAGTTCCAAGATGGAGTTCTGGAGTCACCTGGGCAAGTCACATGTCCCTGCATGACTCAGTCTTTACAGGCTGAAGCCATTGCCCACATGGAATCTTGCATGTCTCTAGGAAGACTTCTTATGTGGATTGGAGCATTCCAAGATGCATTGTTCCCCCAAGTGTTTCCTGATCAGGTACTTAACCTGGCGAATTCCTTCCTAAAGAAGCTGACCAAATGCCTCCCAAAGCTTACTTAGAAACCAAGCAAGCATACAGCCCATATTCTTAACCTCAAGTAGAAAATGATATATATATGTACAAATAGGATGAATAGATATAGTAGACCATAACCTTTACGGAGATATGTTACTTGGCACAGGCAGCACCAAACATATTCCAGTTATGTCATACATACATTTATAAGCACCCCCTCCCCATAAAGCCTTATGGGGTACACTGTCACA
>NW_020712912.1:2563-6051 GCF_002925995.2 Terrapene triunguis | reverse complement strand
ATTCCAATACTTAGATTCACCAAACCAGCATAAAACAGCTTCTTTATTACCTTACTGGTTACTCAGAAGTCCAAACAACACAGTTCCCTTAAAGCGATCCCGCCTCAGGCCTCCATCCAGGTACCCACATAAAATTTGATGAAAATTTCTGTAAATCTTATTTCATCATATAAAAGAAAAGGTTCTACCAATCCCAAAGGCTCAGACTCATTACCTCCCAGGTTAATGAATGTTTCAGATCTTACCTAAATACACGCTACAGCCAGTTCTTATTAACTAAACTAAAATTTATTAAAAAACAAAAGAGAGAGAGTATGGTTAAAAGATCAATATACATACAGACATGAGTTCAATTCATTGAGGTGCAGATTCATAGCAGAGATGGTGAGCTTTGTAGTTGCAAAGAGTTCTTTCAGAAATAGTTCATAGGTTATAGTCCAGTGTCCAAATCTCATATTCAGGGCGTACCAGCATAACTGGGACCTCAGTCTTGTGACTCAAACATCCCGTGACGAAGCCTAAGCAGATCTGAGATGACAGAATCAGGACCCAAGGATCTTTTATAGAATTTCATGTCCTCTTTGACAAGTTGGGATTTCCTCGGGGAACAAAAGGTAATTAGGATGACTGTGAAGGAGGTCCATCACCGGTCCTTAGCTGTACAAATTAACATAAGGCCATTTGCTTTTTCCTCCACCATTCACAGTACGTTTCAAAGAGAGATGAATACTGAGAGATCCTGTGTTTACAATTCATTTAAATGAATACAGCATAGACAGGGACTGTTGATTACATTGTGGACCCTACTCATACATATGTAAATACACAAAAACACTAACATTATCTTCCCACATGTCTTTTGAGGGTTATTTATTTTGCAGGATGTTTAACCTTTTCTAGCCATGCATCACATCCCAATGTGAGACTGGTGTGGAAGGGTGAAATTAGAGCTCCTGGATACACCTTAAGGACCTTCCAACATTGATATGAGCTGTGTTTATATTGAATTATTTGTAAGGCCAAATTATTGAGGCATACTTTGGCCCCAGCCTAAAACTTTGTGAAACACTTTAGTGATTCCAGGGTTTGGTCTATGTGTTAACTTAACATAGCCATTAATGTTCTTCAGAGAGCATTTACTCTGGTATTCAGCCATGAAGGCTGTGATGTGTTGTACCTCAGTTTCCCTTTGTGCACAGCAGTTCAAGCTTGTAGTGGTTTTTCTGCTGTGGAAAGTTTTAGAAATATGTCTATGCATCAGCTGCGAAGCCTCAACATTATTAGGCTTTTTAACACAAAGTGTGTTCTTGTTGAACCAAACAGCATAATCATAAGGGTTTCTTTTATGTACCACTCTTAACATGTTCAAGGGCTTTTCCAAAAGACCATGCACATTGTACATTTTTACAGTTCTTGGTATCAGCAACAAGTTAGTTACAATCATTAGCAATAACATTAACATCCGTTCTATCACATGTGTACATTTACAATTATTTTTGTCATGCCAAGCCTTTGGTTTAGATAAATCATTCTTTAGGTCAGCTTGTTCAATATCCCTTTTGAATCTTTATAGCTTTTTCTTGACCTCAGGGTCTTCCTTAACATAGGCTTTCAGTTTAACCACTTTATTGGGGTTTTGGTATTTTAGGGTTTACCTGTGCCTTTTATTTGCAAGGTTTAATCCTTCCCTTCCTCCCTATCCAGAAGGGTCAAAATCTGAACTCTTTTGTGTAACAGAATCCATTGGCTGGCTGGGTGCGTCCTCTTTGCTAAGGGCTATGGGCAAGTCTTTCTCCCCGAGTCAGTCAGGTAATTTGCATCAACACAGATACTAGCTTGTTTACTAGTTTTCAAATCCTCAAGCTTTACAAATTCTAAGGCTGGACTCTGTCTTAAAGAGATACCATCAATTTTCACTAGCATGTTAGACTCAAGGTTTTTTTGTCCTTCCATTACCAACCTCTGCTTCCACATGGAATCAGATGTCAAGTCCACTAAGAGACTACAAGTCATATCCAAAATATCTAGAGATGAGAGTTTACCTGCCATCCCCTGTATCCTCGAGAGATTAACTGCACAACTGTCCTCCTGCTCTGCAGATTCAGCTGTCCAGTCTTCCCTCTGAACCAGAGATAAAAGACTGTTTACTCAAAGAATCAACATGGAGACATTCATGTTCCAATAACATTGTCTTCCTGACACGCTGGTTAAACTTATAGGGCTGCTTAAACTCCCTAACAATTTTTATTCCATCTGAAATCTCCTTAAAGCTCTCCACCATGGATTTTTTTCAAAACAAATTCAGTGGATTTATTTTCATTTGAAAGACTTTGACCACTAGGCACCAACACACTTTCCTCAGAAGAGAGACTGTTTACTATCAACAATGGCCCATTAAGAGTCAATGGAAACAATTCCTTTTCACAGACTTCAAAAACTTCACCAAGAAATTCCTTTCCTTCTGCAATATCATGCACTGCAACAGGTTCTTTTTGCGCTTTATTTATGTACAGAATCAACTTTGGCACAACAGACAAATCAACAAACTCCTTCTGAGTTTTACATACATTCAGAATCATCTCTGGCCCATCAGGAGGATTTTCACATAACCCCCTTTCAGGTAAACTGCTAGACTTCACAGTCACAAGATCAGAAGCATTCTCTTCTTTGTAACAAGTTTCCACACTGTCAGCAGGTAACATGGTCAAATTACCTTCATGCTTTCCTTGTGTCCTGGCTATGATATCACCTTGATCAGACAAGGTTGTCATATCTTGACCCAGCAACATACTAGTAACAGGCAAAATAGAAGCACCAGAATCACTTGGTCTCTGGGAGCTATTTATGACCTTAACTGGCTGCAACCTAGTTACAATGTCATTATCCCTGGCAGACACAAATTCAGGACCACTTCCTTCCTGGGCTTTAGTTGTATCCAGAATCAGCTCTAGGTCAACTGATAAATTTTCAACCATCATAGGCTGACAGGCTTCTTCTGTCTGCTTTACAGACAGAAAAGAGCTGGAGAAACATTCCCCTTTAACAGACAAACAGCTTGGGATATCCTTTCCTTTGTCCCAGCACATATGGCTGTTCATGGACAATTGCTTAGAGATTGGGGTAGGTCCCTTCATGGGCAAGTCATTACCCCTAACAGACACAGGAACATTTCCTTCACTGTCACAATTCTCCACACTGGTAACAGGTAAGGTGTAGGTATACTCATGTTCCACTAACCTTGCCTTCCCAAACTGCTGATTAGACAAAGCCATCAGCTCAGAAGGCTGCCTATGCTCATCTAAACTTCCTTTGCCTTCCCCTCCCTTAACAGATAAACTGCTGTTTTCCACAAATAGTGTCTTATTACACTGAGCTACTTTAAGCACATCACTTTTACCTGGGTCAGGCTGACTTTCCCAAGCTTTACTTAGGGCCGGCTCTAACTTTTTTGCTGCCCCAAGCAGCAAAAAAAAGCACTGCCCCCCCCC
>NW_020712912.1:1281-2463 GCF_002925995.2 Terrapene triunguis | reverse complement strand
CCCCCCCCCGCGGAATGCCGCGCCGCACTGCCCCCCCCGCCACCCCAAGATTGGCCGCCCCTTACCAGGTGCCGCCCCAAGCATGTGCTTGGTTGCCTGGTGCCTGGAGCCGGCCCTGCTCTACTAGCCAACATTCCATCACCCATAAAAAAATGACCCTTTTCTTCCTCAATTAGGGCTTTAACCTGATCACTAACTTTAATTTGCTCTAGAGAAACATCTTCCTGAGCCTTATCTAATGCCAGATTCACTTCTGAGATACCAGACAGAAATTAGGAATTTTTTCCACATATGCACTGCTTCTTTGCACAGATAAACAGTTATCTTCCTCATACAAACATTTGGAGAAACCCTCCATAGGCAAATCCTTGCCCCTAATAGACACAGGTTCAGGATTATTTCTTTCCTGTGACTGGTTTATGTCATCAACTTGACTGAACAAAGTTTTAATATCATCCCCAGTCAAAAGATCCTTAGGCAATAACTTCCTTACACCAGCTATAACTTCATGTTTAACACCATTCCATTCAAGATGGATTTTGGCTAAAGGCACACTTACAGTAAACTCATAGATTACAATATTCACACTCTGATTGGTAAATAATTTTCCTCTTTGACAAAATCTGTTTTAACAAGAGTGATGTTAGAAGCTGTAATTTGCCCTAAACAGCTTTTACCATTGACTTTTACATTCTCTACACAAGTTATGGGGTTACCTTCACCTGAGCTCAAAGCATTTACATAAAAGGTGGCAGTGTTGGGATAAATTTGGTTGCACACAGACAACTGCTTAGAGCAGTGGTTCCCAAATTTTAACAACCTGTGAACCCCTTTCACTAACCTGTCAAGTTTCGCAAACCCCCTTCTAAAAATGAATATTTCCAGGGATTTTCTCCTTTATCTGAGTATAAATTATAAAAGCAGTGATCTTGGAAATATAACATTTGTGTTTATCACATGCTTATTCCACACTATTATTAATTATTATTTATCATTACAGTATTTTTATTACATTATGAAAACGGCAACACTCTTCCAAGATCTCACTTTTGTAGCTTGTATCCAGGGCCGGCTCTAGGCACCAGCGTTCCAAGCATGTGCTTGGGGCAGCACTTTTCAAGGGGCGGCACTCAGGCCTTTTTGTTGTTTTTGTTGTTTTGTTTTTGCTTCGGCAGTGGCATT
>NW_020712912.1:0-1181 GCF_002925995.2 Terrapene triunguis | reverse complement strand
AATAAGCCTGTTATAAGAAAAGGCTCCTATGTTTCATCAAGGAGTATAAGATGTGAAACAGCATGAAGGTATTTAAGAAGCCAACTCAAAGAGTTCCTCCTTCCACAAGCATTCAGGTCTTGAGCAGTTCAGGCAAACAACGTTACAACACGTTACAACAAAGCTTAAACTTGTTCTTCATAATAATTTAAAAAACAAGATTAGCTGCCTATTTTATTATAAAATCAGCAAAAAATATCCATCTCCTTTTCCATTTCTTATAAGGAGTCTTGAAGTTTAAATCTCCTCAGTATGATAGATAGACTTGCTTTGATCTGCTTAGCTCTTGGAAGCTCAGGGGCTCCAGGCTGCTGGCCTCATGCTGCCCGGGGTCCCTAGGGACAGCTCTGTCCACCATTAGGGATCTTTTCCCCAAGAACCCCCTGTAACATTTCGTGAACCCCCAGGGTTCACGAACCCCAGTTTGGGAACCACTGGCTTAGAGTCAAACAACATAGCAACATTGTTACAAATTGGATAGATTCTATCCCCATCTTTGTTGTTGAGAGGAGCTAGTTTTTCAGGATGATAAAGTTCCTCTTGTTCCTTTATTCTCTTGAGTTGGAGCTTAAGTCTGTCCACTTTTGCCTTAGCTTTTAGTTCCTGCAATTGAATATATGCCATTTTTTGTTCATGTTCAAAACACAGGCGTTCTCTTTCAGCAGCTTCTCCTTCCATATCAGCTATTTTTTGCTTTTGTTCAAGTTCTAGCTGCTGGTTTCTCATTGCAAGCATTTTCGCTGGGTCTGCTTCCTTATCACTGGCAATTAACAGATTTTTCAGTTCCTGCTCTGGGGCCTTTTGCTTAAAATACAACCCTCTCTGTAAGCACAATTCTCCCAGGCTTTTTCTGTCAGGATCTTGGTCATGGGTCACTCGCTGTAACTGATTTTTAACCCTTAAACTCTCCAATATCAAAATTAAATTTTGACAAGCGTGTGGTTCTGATCCAAAAACCCAATTAACCTGTGGTAATGTGTATCCAAGCACGACTATGCCACTGGGACCGGGGTCCTAGTGGGGAGCCAGCTATGGTCACTCAATTAGGGTGAACTGCAAAGAATGGGGCAGACAGTCCCCATAAAGCTGGTGGACATTCCAATACTTAGATTCACCAAACCAGCATAAAACAGCTTCTTTAT
>NW_020712911.1:0-5224 GCF_002925995.2 Terrapene triunguis | reverse complement strand
CCCTACATTTGAACCCTAAAGTTCAAAGTGGGGATCCAGCCTTGACATGGTGGCATAGCGGTGGAGATCGTTTTAACCCAAAGCCAGTAAGAGATTTTTTTTTCCTTCTAGCTGCTTGGAAAGCAGAGCTGAAGGTAGATGCATATCTTATCTCTCCTTGCCTGAAGGCAGAGGTGTTAAGTTTTTTTTAACGAGGTCCTTTGTTAAGAGAAGGGTTCAAAGGGAGCAAACTTTGACTGACTGGTAAAGATAATTTACAAGTTGAATTGTTTTTTTTTTTCTTTTTACATCCTCGGGAGTAGCTTGTTAGAAAGTCTCTGTTAACTCAGCAGCAGCCAGAGCTAAGTACATCCCAATTTCAGTCAACTGCAGAGGGGTGTGACCCAGCACAAGAAAACCAGGAAAATGACTACCAAAGAAGAAAAAGCTAAAGAGGAGGCCCACAAGAGAGCTATGGAGCTGAAAGAAAAAGAGATAGAGCTGAGAGACAGAGAAGAGAAAGCCAAAGAGGCGGCCCACAAGAGAGAGATAGAGCTGAGAGACAGAGAAGAGAAAGCCAAAGAGGCGGCCCACAAGAGAGAGATGGAGCTGAAAGAAAAAGAGATGGAACTGGAAGCAGCAAGGACTAGGCAGGGTGCATCAGACCATCCTAACAACTCCTCTCCAGGTACCACTTCCCATCCCAGGAAATTCCCTACCTACAAGGCAGGCGATGATACTGAGGCCTTCTTAGAAAATTTTGAAAGGGCCTGCCTTGGATACAACATCCCTCCACCCCAGTACATGGTAGAGCTGAGGCCGCAGCTCAGTGGACCCTTAGCAGAGGTGGCGGCTGAAATGCCTAAGGAACACATGAACAGTTATGAACTTTTTAAAAACAAGGCCAGAATCAGAATGGGGCTAACACCTGAGCATGCCCGTCGGCGGTTCAGAGCCCTAAGGTGGAAACCCGATGTGTCATTTACCCGACATGCCTACCACATTGGGAAAAATTGGGATGCCTGGATATCAGGAGCAAATGTTAAATCTACGGAAGAGTTGCCCTTCCTATTGCAAATGGAGCAGTTTTTAGAGGGTGTTCCTGAGGAAATAGAAAGGTACATCCTAGATGGGAAGCCCAAAACTGTAACCGAGGCGGGGGAGATTGGAGCCAAATGGGTGGAGGTGACAGAAAAGAAAAAAGCTAGTAGCAGTTGGAGCGAATATCAGAAGGGGCAAGCCGAAACAAAACCTTACCACCGGGGACAACCCAAGGCCCCACCCACATCCCAAGGGAAACCCCAGACGCCTTCTCACCCCACCACACCAGTCTCCATCAACCAACATCGCCCCGGTGATACCTTAGCAGGGCGATGTTTTAAATGTAATGAACTGGGGCATATAAAGGCTCACTGCCCCAAGAACCCTAACCGATTACAGTTCATTACACCCCAATCACACCAAAGATCCCCAGACCCAGATGCCTCTCTCATACCCTCGGAGCGAAGGGAAACCTTGAGAGTGGGCGGAAAGAAGGTTATCGCTTGGAGGGACACTGGGGCACAAGTGTCAACTATCCACCAATCCCTAGTGGACCCCAAACTCATCAACCCGGAGGCTACAGTGACAATTCAACCCTTCGTGTCACAGTCTGTAACCTTGCCTACAGCCCAGTTGCATGTCCAGTACAAGGGCTGGGCAGGAATGTGGACTTTTGCAGTCTATGACAATTATCCCATCCCCATGCTGCTGGGGGAAGACTTGGCCAACCATGTGAAGCTAGCCAAGAGGGTGGGAATAGTCACCCGCAGCCAGGCTAAGCAAGCTTCCACCCCCATCCCTGTTCCTGAGCCGTCCACCAGGGCCCCGTCTGTGTTACCGGAGACCCAAACACAGGTGGTGGAACCGGATCCCCTGCCAACGACTGCAACAGCCGTAGTGGATCCAATCCCAGAGACCCAGCCAAAGCCAGTCCCGGAACCGGAACTGGCAACGCAACCAGCACCAGAACCATTGCCGGCACTGAGTCCAGCGCTTGCAAACCCGTCTACAACTCCAATGCCAGAGGGCACCAGCGAGCCTGAACTGGCGGAAGCAGCAGATAACCCTACCCAAGAGGCTCAGCCAGAGCCTGAGATACCACATAGTGCACCAGCGGACAGCGGTTCACGGTCAGTGGAAACAGCCCCAGCACCTGCATCGCTTCCAGAGGGACCAAGCCCCAGTCCACAGTCCAAGGAGGAACTGATGTCTCCAGCATCAAGGGAACAGTTCCAGGCCGAGCAGGAAGCAGATGACAGCCTTCAGAAAGCTTGGGCGGCGGCACGGAGCACCCCACCGCCTCTCAGCTCTTCTAACCGATCCCGGTTTGTTGTAGAACAAGGACTTTTATACAAGGAAACTCTTTCTGGTGGGCACCAGGAAGACTGGCATCCTCAAAGACAGTTGGTGGTTCCCACTAAGTATCGGGTAAAGCTCTTGAGCTTAGCCCATGATCATCCCAGTGGCCATTCTGGGGTGAACAGAACCAAAGACCGGTTGGGGAAGTCCTTCCACTGGGAGGGAATGGGCAAGGACGTTGCTAATTATGTCCGGTCTTGTGAGGTGTGCCAACGAGTGGGAAAGCCCCAAGACCAGGTTAAAGCCCCTCTCCAGCCACTACCCATAATTGAGGTCCCATTTCAGCGAGTAGCTGTGGATATTCTGGGTCCTTTCCCAAAGAAGACACCCAGAGGAAAGCAGTACGTACTGACTTTCATGGATTTTGCTACCCGATGGCCGGAAGCTGTACCCTTAAGCAACACCAAGACTAAAAGTGTGTGCCAGGCATTAGCAGACATTTTTGCCAGGGTAGGTTGGCCCTCCGACATCCTTACAGATTCGGGAACTAATTTCCTGGCAGGGAACATGAAAACCCTGTGGGAAGCTCATGGGGTGAATCACTTGGTTGCCACCCCTCATCACCATCAAACCAATGGTCTGGTGGAGAGGTTTAATGGAACTTTGGGGGCCATGATACGTAAATTCATAAATGAACACTCCAATGATTGGGACCTAGTGTTGCAGCAGTTGCTTTTTGCCTACAGGGCTGTACCACATCCCAGTTTAGGGTTTTCACCATTTGAACTTGTGTATGGCCGCGAGGTTAAGGGGCCATTACAGTTGGTGAAGCAGCAATGGGAGGGGTTTATGCCTTCTCCAGGAACTAACATTCTAGACTTTGTAAGCAACCTACAAAACACCCTCCGACACTCTTTAGCCCTTGCTAAAGAAAACCTAAAGGATGCTCAGGAAGAGCAAAAGGCCTGGTATGATAAACATTCCAGAGAACGGTCCTTCAAAGTAGGAGACCAAGTCATGGTCTTAAAGGCGCTCCAGGCCCATAAAATGGAAGCGTCGTGGGAAGGACCATTCACGGTCCAGGAGCGCCTAGGAGCTGTTAACTATCTCATAGCCTCCCCCACCTCCAACATAAAGCCTAAGGTATACCATGTTAATTCTCTTAAGCCCTTTTATTCCAGAGAATTAAACGTTTGCCAGTTTACAGCCCAGGAAACAGATGACGCGGAGTGGCCTGCAGGTGTCTACTACGAAGGAACAAGGAATGGTGGCGTGGAAGAGGTGAACCTCTCCACAACCCTGGGACGTCTGCAGCGACAGCAGATCAAGGAGCTGTGCACAAGCTTTGCACCGATTTTCTCAGCCACTCCAGGACGGACCGAACGGGCATACCACTCCATTGACACAGGTAATGCTCACCCAATTAGAACCCCACCCTACCGGGAGTCACCTCATGCCCAAGCGGCTATACAAAGGGAGATCCAGGACATGCTACAGATGGGTATAATCCGCCCCTCTAACAGTGCATGGGCATCTCCAGTGGTTCTAGTTCCCAAACCAGATGGGGAAATACGCTTTTGCGTGGACTACCGTAAGCTAAATGCTGTAACTCGTCCTGACAACTATCCAATGCCACGCACAGATGAGCTATTGGAAAAATTGGGACATGCCCAATTCATCTCTACTTTAGACTTAACCAAAGGGTACTGGCAAGTACCACTAGATGAACCCGCTAAGGAAAGGTCCGCCTTCATCACCCAGGCAGGGGTGTATGAATTCAATGTACTCCCTTTCGGGTTGCGAAATGCACCCGCCACCTTCCAAAGACTTGTAGATGGTCTCTTAGCGGGATTGGGAGAATCTGCAGTTGCCTACCTCGATGATGTGGCCATTTTTTCTGATTCATGGACAGAACACCTGGAGCACCTGGGAAAAGTCTTCGAGCGCATCCGACAGGCAGGACTAACTGTTAAGGCTAAAAAGTGTCAAATAGGCCAAAACAGAGTGACGTACCTGGGGCACCAGGTGGGTCAAGGAACTATAAATCCCCTACAGGCCAAAGTGGATGCTATCCAAAAGTGGCCGGTTCCAAAGTCAAAGAAACAGGTCCAATCCTTCTTAGGCTTGGCCGGATATTATAGGCGATTTGTACCACACTACAGCCAAATCGCCGCCCCGCTGACAGACCTAACCAGAAAGAAACAGCCAAATGCAGTTCAGTGGACTGATGAGTGTCAAAAGGCCTTTAACCAGCTTAAGGCAACACTCATGTCTGACCCTGTGCTAAGGGCCCCAGACTTTGACAAACCGTTCCTAGTAACCACAGATGCTTCCGAGAGAGGCGTGGGAGCAGTTTTAATGCAGGAAGGACCGGATCAAGAATTCCATCCTGTCGTGTTTCTCAGCAAAAAACTGTCTGAGAGGGAAAGCCACTGGTCAATCAGCGAAAAGGAATGCTACGCCATTGTGTACGCGCTGGAAAAGCTACGCCCATATGTTTGGGGACGGCGTTTCCAACTACAAACAGACCATGCTGCGCTACAGTGGCTTCATACCGCCAAGGGAAATAACAAAAAACTTCTTCGGTGGAGTTTAGCTCTCCAAGATTTTGATTTTGAAATACAACACATTTCGGGAGCTTCTAACAAAGTGGCTGATGCACTCTCCCGGGAAAGTTTCCCAGAGTTAACTGGTTAACAATTGTTCTTGGAATGAAACATATTGTTAGTTTTTATATAATCAGTAGTATGTCTAAAGGTACATGTGTCTTATTAACTCTGTTTTCTCCTAGAACTCCAGGAAGAAATCACAGCCAGTGTGGAACCGAACGTCCAACACTATCTGTGATTTGGGGGGCGTGTCATAACTATGAAGGGAAGGGTAACAGCTCTCTGTGTACAGAGAC
>NW_020712910.1:0-1992 GCF_002925995.2 Terrapene triunguis | reverse complement strand
TAATCAATGCGAGTGTGTTGGGAAGCAGCCACATACACCAGGTCAAAATTGGGCTGGAAGGATAAGGGCGGTACAATGAACGAAGTGCCCCAGACAGATACTGGCAGGAGCTGCTCACTCACATAGTCACATTTGGTGTGCTTTGCAACACATACGTGTCCACTATAGACGGCAACGGGATTCTGGGACACGATCCTGGTGCCAGATAAGTCATCATGGCTTTGCAGCTGGACGGCCTGGTAAGCTTCAAGTGAGATGACCAGTTTTGTTCCTGCTCTGTAGGTTTCTCCTTGGAAAGTGACAGCCCCTTTGAGGTAAACTTCAACAATGGTGGGATCCTTCCAGGCTACTACAGCAAATTGCTTATCAAGACCATCTCGCTTCCCCACTGGAGTCACCACATAGTACTCTGTCCCAAGCTTCCCCACAGGGTACACTACAGTGGTATCGGCAGTATAGGTCTTATAGTTCAGAGCGAGGATGGCGATCTCATGGTCAGCCTGGACAATGACCGTGTGGTCAAATATGTTGCTTCCTGCCAGCTCCACAAATTCTGGGATTTGTATCCATGTTGTCTCTCCCAGATTTGCCCTGACATTGAATCTAACACCTGCTTTGTTCACGGAAATGGTGACGAACGTCCCAGGGGTGTAGCCAGTGATGAACAACCTGAAGTCTTTACCGCCATAACTTGGGAAGTGATTCTGCATGAAGACTGTGATAAATTCTGTCCCTTGGGGGCCTGAGCAAGAGGAATCTGGAATTTCTACAGGTGACACTGCGATGGAGATATTAGCAACACCTGTAGAGACAGAAAGACGGAGGAGATAGGCATAAAACGCTGCCCCAATTCTGTCCACTCCTACCTTATGAGACACCCTGTTTTTATTGGTTTCAGAGTAGCAGCCGTGTTAGTCTGTAGCCGCAAAAAGAACAGGAGTACTTGTGGCACCTTAGAGACTAACAAATTTATTTGAGCATAAGGTTTCGTAGGCTACAGCCCAGTTCATCGGATGCATAGAATGGAACATATAGTAAGGAGATATATATACACATACAAAGAACATGAAAAGGTGGGAATTGCCCTACCAACTCTAAGAGGCTAATTAATTAAGAGAAAAAGCTTTTGTAGTGATAATCGAGATAGCCCATTTCAGACAGTTTGACAAGATGTGATATATGCCATCATGTGCCAGCAATGCCCCTCTGCCATGTACATTGGCCAGACAAGACAGTCTCTACGCAAAAGAATAAAGGGACACAAATCTGACATCAGGAATCATAACATTCAAAAACCAGTAGGAGAACACTTCAACCTCTCTGGTCACTCAGTAACAGACTTAAAGGTGGCAATTTTGCAACAGAAAAGCATCAAAAACAGACTCCAACAAGAAACTTGAATTAATATGCAAATTAGATACCATCAATTTAGGTTTGAATAGAGACTGGGAATGGCTGAGCCATTACACACATTGAATCTATTTCCCCATGTTAAGTATCCTCATACCTTCTTGTCAAATTGTCTGAAATGGGCTATCTTGATTATCACTACAAAAGTTTTTTCTCTTAATTAATTAGCCTCTTAGAGTTGGTAGGGCAACTCCCACCTTTTCATGTTCTCTGTATGTGTATATATATCTCCTTACTATATGTTCCATTCTATGCATCTGATGAAGTGGGCTGTAGCCCACGAAAGCTTTTGCTCAAATACATTTGTTAGTCTCTAAGGTGCCACAAGTAATCCTGTTTTTATTCAGTACCAATTTTATTATGGAGACTTTATTACGGCAGTATTCCAACCCCAAACATGAAAAAATCATGAGTCATCTTCCAAAAAATCATGAGATTTGGCTTCAAATCCTTAGTTGATTTGTTTTTAAATAATTTTAGTCCTCTGTTTCTCTGCCTCCTGTTTTCTGAACCAGAGGTCACACTTTTTCCAATGTTTTATTCACAACCACTTTTTTTAAATGGAAGCTGAGATTCTCCTAT
>NW_020712909.1:0-1882 GCF_002925995.2 Terrapene triunguis | reverse complement strand
ACCAGTATAGCTTATTCCCTTTCTGTATAGAAATAGCTGAATACTACAGGCCAGAAATATCCACCCAATAATTCCTGCATCATGTGGCATCATGTGTATGCCCTTAACTCTGCCCTCTTCATAGATTGGTCATTGAATGTTTTGATGATGAATGTACACTCCAGAATACCACTTTTCATCCAAGCCCTGGTCTACACACAGATTTTGTACTGATATAACGATGTTGGTTAGGGCTGTTATGCCAAATTAGTAATACCAACCCCTAATGTGGACACAGTTCTTTCAATGGGAAAGTGTCTTACTCCTTGTTTACACTACAAAGTTTTGCCAGCATAGCTGTCAGTTAGAAGTGTGAAAAAAAATCACACCACTTTGCTGATCTATGCTAACAAAATGCCTGGTGTAGACTTACAGCTATGCAAACAGGAGTGCTTCTGCTTGCATAGCTAATGTTATTCAGAAAAGTGGTAAAGCAGATCTCTTTCTGCTGCTTTACCATTAGGGGTCTCTTCCAACATAGCTATACTAGTCAAGGCCAGGAGCGGCGCCAGGGTTTTTGGCACCCTAGGCGGGGGTCCTTCCGCGCTCCCGGTCGTCGTCGGCAATTCTGCGGCGGGGGGTTCCTTTCGCGCTCCCGGTCTTCGAGGCACTTCGGCGGCGGGTCCCAGAGCAAATGAAGGACCCGCCGCAGAATTGCTGCCGAAGACCCGGAGTGCGGAAAGACCGCCCGCTGCCGAATTGCCGCCAAGGGCGGCAAAATGCCGCCCCCCCAAATCCTGGTGCCCTAGACGACCGCCTAGGTCGCCTAAATGGAAGCACCGGCCCTGGTCAAGGTGCTGTAATGTAGATAAGCTTATGCAGTTATTCCCTTTCCCTGAAAAGAAACTGGGATAATCACCTTTATAACCTTCCACACTAGGAAGGTTGTGTTTCTTTAGCTATACCAGTATAAAATGGTACAACCAGTTTGGGCAATCTAGCTGAATGGTTGGGGCTACTGTCTGGGTGGTTCAGTCCATTTCCTTTTAATGATTCTCATTTGTGATCTTTATTGATGTATCTCCATGGCAGAGAAGGGGGGCCAGTTCCCTCCTGCTTCACAGGGGATTTGTTTACCAGACACCCCCTGCAGCTTCAAAATACACTTGGAGCAGAGGACACAGAAATCATATTTCAGTTACGTATCAAAATATACATTTGGTATCTATTTTTTAGTGATCTAGTGCTCAGAGCATGAGGACTGAGAGGCAGGTCTCCTGGGTTCTATTCTTTGACTCTGAGAGGGAATGTTGTCCAAAGGAGGGGTTAGGAAGGAAGGGAACAGGGAAAGATGGTGGAAGGCAGGCTTGGAGGGTGAGAAAGACTATCACATATATTGTACTTACCACCAATAGCTGTGGAGCCATACCCAGCCTTGTCTTTAATCCCAACACTCAGGACACCAAATGGGGAGCTGGGGTTCTCTATGGTGTGGTTGCTAAACCCACTTCCCAAGTTGTATGTAATCCAAGAATATGCTGTGCCTGGAATAGGCCTCCACACAGTAAACTGTAGTGGTTCCGCATCAATAGTAACATCAGCAGTCTCGGCCGTCTTGGTTACAATCATAGCATAGTTCTCAAACAGGTCCTGTCCATGGATGTTATAGGTCTGGCAGTAGCCAGAGACATCTGGGATCATCAGGAAGAAGGGATCGTACACAATTTTCCCTTTGCTCCCACCAGTGCAGAAGAAGGCGACTTGGATCCCAGCACTAGCAGAGATGTACAAGGGGTTAGAGATTTTAATTTCAAATGTCACAACCTGCCCAGCAACCAGGTTCCTTCTGGATTTCTCCCTCCCAGACTGATAATCAATGCGAGTGTGTTGGGAAGCAGCCACA
>NW_020712908.1:0-1788 GCF_002925995.2 Terrapene triunguis | reverse complement strand
GGCAGCACCAGAAATGCCTAGATTTGAGGAGACAAATACAAAAGAGCATCACAAACCAGGACACCAACATTTTACGAGACCTGCTCTTGTCGTTTGGTGCCAGCCTTCCTAGGACTGATAACAAGGAGCACAGACACAGGAATGGGAGTCGGGGCTCCTGGCTTCTAACCCTGGCTCTGGGAGTGAATGTCATTGGTACATTTTACAAGGCCAGCTGTACCTCCATCTCTTCCTCTCGTCTCTCATATTCACCCCCCAGACAAATATGAGACCTAGCGCTGTCTACATGGGGACTTAGGTCAGCTTATCTATGAGACTCAGGAGTGAGGATTTTTCACATCCCTGACTGACGTAGTTAAACTGGCCTGACTCTCTAGCATAGACCAGGCCTTGGAGTGTCTTACCTTTTGTCTCAGGGTCCATCCACATTTCTCCTGAGAAGTGCATTTCCCCCAACCTCAACTGATTTTCCTGGGCAGCCAAACTTCGTCCTAGTCTACACACAGTGGTTGTCTCAGTATAACTATTTTGCTTAGGGGGGTGATTTTATACAAATAGAGTTATATGAATATAATCCCTGTATGGAGCCAGTTATACTTATATAAAGATGCCTAAGGTTCTGTCTACATGAGAAAGTTTCACCAGTTGTACAATATAGTTATACAGGTATTATTTTACTGGTATAACTTGCCAGTGTGGACACCAGTATTCCAGAATAGGTATCTTCTTTCAGTTTCATTTACACCCCTTCCCAAGCGACATTAGCTAATCCAAAAAAGGATGCTCTATAAGGCCATGTCTACACTACAGATTTCAGCCTGCATAGCTGTGTTAGTCAGGAGTAGGAAGAGGTGTCATACTTGACGAATATAGCTATGCCAGCACAAGCCTCTAGTGTAGATACAATTTATGCCAACAAAACTGCACTTTTGCTGGTACAGGTTATTTCACTTGGGCCAGATTTACACTACTATGATTGGTCTACACTAGAAAATTAGATTGACCCAGCTATGTCTCTCAGGGGTATGAAAAATCCACACCCCTGAGCAACATACTTAAGGCAACTTAAGTCCCTGTGTAGACAGCGCTAGGTTGATAACAGTGGGAGAACCCCTCCCATTGCTGTTGATCTACACGGTGCCACTGTAGTGTTTTAAGTGTAGACATCGCTGAGTGTAGTGTGGAGATTACAGTTTAAAGTGTAGAATTTTGCTGGCATAAGTGTATCAGCTTGAGTGTACAAAAATCACACCCTCTAATTGATCCAGCTATGCCAGCAAAAACCCCAGTGTAGACACACTTTGTACTGGCAAGATTCCTTTTGCCTGAATAGCTTATGTTGCTCAGGAAGGTGGTTTAACTAAACCAACAAAAGAACTCCTTTTGCCAATATAAGCGGCATCACCACTAGGGGGTTTGCCAGTATGGCTAGACTGGCATAACTGCACCGAAAAAGCTTTTGTTGTCCAGTAGCCCAAGGGCTTGTCTGTAACAAGCTACAGCACTGTTTTGTTGGTATAATCCGGGTCCATCCTAGGAGTTCTTCACTAGTATAGCATACTGGTACAGCTATACCAGCAAAGTGCTCCTAGTGTAGACCTTGACTAAGAGTGTCTATTCAGGGGGTTATACCGGTATAACTTTATTGGTTTATATTCAAACCTCAGGTTATACCGAAAAATCCTGTGTAGACAAGTCCTTATGCTAGTAAAGCTTATTTTTTGCCCAGATACTTATACTAGTACTGCCCTTTGTGTGTCACTGTTATAGCTGTAAAAAGTTGCTTCA
>NW_020712907.1:0-3137 GCF_002925995.2 Terrapene triunguis | reverse complement strand
TGCTTCAGACCAGTATAGCTTATTCCCTTTCTGTATAGAAATAGCTGCATGCTACAGGCCTGAGATATCCACCCAATAATTCCTGCATCATGTGGCTGAGTCAGATTCCCCCTTCCGCATACATTTGTGTGTATGCCCTTTGCAGATGACACTAGACTGAGAGGCGTGGTAGGTACGCTGGAGGGTAGGGATCGGATACAGAGGGACCTAGACAAATTAGAGGATTGGGCCAAAAGAAATCTGATGAGGTTCAACAAGGACAAGTGCAGACTCCTGCACTTAGGATGGTAGAATCCCATGCACTGTTGCACACTAGGGACCGAATGGCTAGGCAGCAGTTCTGCAGAAAAGGACCTAGGGGTTACGGTAGACGAGAAGCTGGATATGAGTCAACAGTGTGCCCTTGTTGCCAAGAAGCCTAATGGCATTTTGGGCTGTATAAGTAGGGGCATTGCCAGCAGATCGAGGGACGTGATCGTTCCCCCCTATCTGACATTGGTGAGGCCTCATCTGGAGTACTGTGTCCAGTTTTGGGCCCCACACTACAAGAAGGATGTGGAAAATTGGAAAGAGTCCAGCAGAGGGCAACAAAAATGATTAGGGGTCTGGAGCACATGACTTATGAGAAGAGGCTGAGGGAACTGGGATTGTTTAGTCTGCAGAAGAGAAAAATGAAGCGGGATTTGATAACTGCTTTCAACTACCTGAAAGGGGGTTACAAAGAGGATGGATCTAGACTGTTCTCAGTGGTAGCAGATGACAGAACAAGGAGTAATGGTTTCAAGTTGCAGTGGGGGAGGTTTAGGTTGGATATTAGGAAAAACTTTTTCACTAGGAGGATGGTGAAGCACTGGAATGGGTTACCTAGGGAGGTGGTGGAATCTCCTTCCTTAGAGGTTTTTAAGGTCAGGCTTGACAAAGCCCTGGCTGGGATGATTTAGTTGGGAATTGGTCCTGCTTTGAGCAGGGGGTTGGACTAGATGACCTCCTAAGTTCCCTTCCAACCCTGATAGTCTATGATTCTATGGACTCTGTCCCCTTCATTGAATGTTTTAATGATGAATGTACACTCCAGAACACCACTTTTCATCCAAGCCCTGGTCTACACACAGATTTTGTACTGATATAACTATGTTGGTTAGGGCTGTTATGCCAAATTAGTAATACCAACCCCTAATGTGGACACAGTTCTTTCAACATGAAGGTGTCTTGCTCCTCGTCTACGCTACAAAGTTTTGCCAGCATAGCTGTCAGTTAGAAATGTGAAAGAAAAAATCACACCACTTAGCTGACCTATGCTAACAAAACGCCTAGTGTAGACTTACAACTATGCCAACAGAGGAGTGCTTCTGTTTGCATAGCTAATGTTATTCAGAAAGGTGGTAAAGCAGATCTCTTTCTGCTGCTTTACCACTCTTCCAACATAGCTATACTAGTCAAGGCGCTGTAATGTAGACAAGCTTATGCAGTTATTCCCTTTCCCTGACAAGAAACTGGGATAATCACCTTTATACTGACATAACTGTATCCACACTAGGGAGGTTGTGTTTCTTTAGCTATACCAGTATAAAGTGGTACAACCAGTTTGGGCAATCTAGGAGAATGGTTGGGGCTACTGTCTGGGTGGTTTGGTCCATATCATTTTAATGATTCTCATTTGTGATTCTTATTGACGTATCTCCATGGCAGAAAAGGGGGACCAGTTTCCCTCCTGCTTCACAGGGGATTTGTTTACCAGACACCCCCTGCAGCTTCAAAATACACTTGGAGCAGAGGACACAAAAATCATATTTCAGTTACGTATCAAAATGTACATTTGGTATCTATTTTTTTAGTGATCTAGTGCTCAGAGCATGAGCTGACTGTATTTACTAGACTGCATTAGTAGGAGCATTGCCAGCAGATCGAGGGAAGTGATTATTCCCCTCTATTTGACACTGGTGAAGCCACACCTGGAGTATTGTGTCCATTTTTGGTCTCCTCACTACAGAAGGGATGTGGACAATTTGGAGAGAGTCCAGCGGAGGGCAACGGAAATGATTAGGGGCTTGAGATACATGATTTATGAGGAGAGGCTGAGGGAACTGGGGTTATTTAGTCTGAAGAAGAGAAGAGTGAGGGGGGATTTGATAGCAGCCTTCAACTACCTGAAGAGGATGGAGCTCGGCTGTTCTCAGTGGTGGCAGACGACAGAACAAGAAGCAATGGTCTCAAGTTTCAGTGGGGGAGGTCTAGGTTGGCTATTAGGAAACACTATTTCACTAGGAGGGTGGTGAAGCCCTGGAATGGGCTACCTAGGGAGGTAGCTCTAATAAATTTGTTAGTCTCTAAGGTGCCACAAGTACTCCTGTTATTTCTCCTTCCTTAGAGGTTTTTAAGGCCCAGCTTGACAAAGCCTTGACTGGGATGATTTAGTTGGTGTTGGTCCTGCTTTTAGCAGGGGATTGGACTAGATGACCTCCTGAGGTCTCTTCCAACTCTAATATTCTATGACTGAAAGGCAGGTCTCCTGGGTTCTATCCTTTGACTCTGAGAGGAGTGTTGTCCAATGGAGGGGTTGGGAAGGAAGGGAACAGGGAAAGATGGTGGAAGGCAGGCTTGGAGGGTGAGAAAGACTATCACATATATTGTACTTACCACCAATAGCTGTGGAGCCATACCCAGCCTTGTCTTTAATCCCAACACTCAGGACACCAAATGGGGAGCTGGGGTTCTCTATGGTGTGGTTGCTAAACCCACTTCCCAAGTTGTATGTAATCCAAGAATATGCTGTGCCTGGAATAGGCCTCCACTGAGTAATACGTAGTGGTTCTGCATCAATAGTAACATCAGCAGTCTCGGCCGTCTTGGCTACAATCACAGCATAGTTCTCAAACAGGTCCTGTCCATGGATGTTATAGGTCTGGCAGTAGCCAGAGACATCTGGGATCATCAGGAAGAAGGGATCGTACACAATTTTCCCTTTGCTCCCACCAGTGCAGAACAAGGCAACTTGGATCCCAGCACTAGCAGAGATGTACAAGGGATTAGGGAATTTGATTTCAAATGTCACAACCTGCCCAGCAACCAGGTTCTTTCTGGCACTCACCTTCCCAGACTGATAATCAATGCGAGTGTGTTGGGAAGCAGCCACATAC
>NW_020712906.1:1648-2704 GCF_002925995.2 Terrapene triunguis | reverse complement strand
TGCTGGAGGTTGATTCTATCACCCATGCATCCCTCATTCACACATCTTAACTAGACTAATAAAATTACAGTATGGCTTGCAAAAATAGAGGCTGCAGCACAAGCCTTCTACAAAATGGAGTCAGCATTTTAAAATGGGTTTTGAGTTACAATATTGCACAGAAGTTACAATGTTACAGTGAATAACTAAAAACAATTTCATTCATATTGGTTCTACATTGTCCCCCTTTTGACCCTTCAATCCAGGGGCATTGAATGGGTCACACTTTATGTAATTGTTTTAAGGCAGAACCAACATAACAGTTAGGATTACTAATAGGACAATGATGGGATGAAAAATTATATTTAGAACTGCTGACCAGGTGGGCTGCTCCTACAACACTTTGCCCCTTTATTTATGATTATTACAGCAGTTGTTGTTATTGTAGGGCACAGGTGATCTGTTGCAAACAAACCAAACAATTATAAAACCATTACAATAATTGGGTACATTGACAAAGAAGATAAGGCCCAAGTTTGATGCTGCAATAGCCATCAAACAATAAAAGTCACTGAGGTCAGGACCTTCTTAAGCACACACAACAAATAAGATTTTGTAGGAGTACCACAGTTGTCATGCAAGGTTAAGCTGATTTGGACTTAAACTAACATTTAGTTGCTAAAATGTTGCAGAATTTCCTATTTTTAACAGTTGTTCTCAAGAGGTTTCTGGGGACCTGAAAGATGGGGCCCTACAATTATGGGCCAACGTTTTACAGGTTATGGGGGCCCAAGAACTACCCTTCAGGGCTTGGGGAAGTAGAACCAGAGTGCATAGAGGAAAGTGTGGAATTAACAATACAAGCAAATGTAACTAACAATGCAAATGTATTAATAACAAAAATTAACAACAAAATGACTATTAGAGAACCTAACAAAAAATAAACCTGATGCACTGGGGACCAAAGTCCTTTGGACACAAGTGGTGATTGATAAATTGGATGGACATGGGGGAAGTAGAGAGAGGAAAAGACATTTGCCCTGTCTAGTGTAGTATCCCCTCTGTTTTTTTTTTTTT
>NW_020712906.1:0-1548 GCF_002925995.2 Terrapene triunguis | reverse complement strand
GTGTAGTATCCCCTCTGTTTTTTTTTTTTGGACCCAATGCTAGCACAGGACACCACCAGAGACAGACACAGAACATGCAACACAGAACACTGAACACAGACTTTGTCATGACACTATAACCATGGGATTTTATAACTCTTCAGCTGGTACCAGCTCTCCTGATGTTCTGGTTTAGAGCCTGCAAGATAAAAGCTTGGAAACAAATTAGCACAGTGCTTCCACCATGGCAGAACCTGCTTAGTTTCTGCCACAGTGTGTTTGGTACTTGGGGCTGCGCAAATGCTAATTAAATTGTGCATTTTTTTGTGAGTGTAACTTTTTCCTTTCTCTCAGTAAAAGGGCATTAACACTTCATCTAGAAAAAAAATTTCTGTTTTAAAATCTTCTGCCATTTTGCCATAGCCTGGAGATCTGAGGCAGAAGCAGGCACTGTTGTTAACTGTTTCAATGGCATTTTGGCCCTGGGAGGAGGAATTTACCCAAATATCCCCCTTCCCAATCTCCAGAGGGGTCCCAAAGGTCTGCCCCCTTCTGGGGTCTCAAATGTTTCTTCTCCTGATGTTACTGCTGCTGTAAGATTTGAGAGTGCTGTTTTAACTCTCTGTACCCAACCTGTTTTTCAGTTTCTTTATCTTTTGCTTGCCTGGGCCTGATCCTGCTTTTTCCAATAAACAGTTCCTTTCCATGGGTACAAGCTTTTTCCACTCCCAATTTAGCAAGGAGGGTGGGCTTTTTAACTAGCCCCCACCCTTCCTGGTCCCGTTCCTTAAACATTTTCTTCAAAATTGTGAAATTACCACAATATTACTTACAAAAAAACAAAACAAACAAACAAACATAAACCACACTACACTGCCCAAACGCCTATATCCTTCAGAGTTTGATTTAACAGAACAAGATCTGTATCTTATGTTTTTAACCCACTCTGGGCCAGAGGGAGAGACGCTAAGCCTCCCTCTGTATTACTCGGTCTGCTACCACCGAGGGTTCATACACCAATTATACAAATCCTTCCCCGGATCAGAGTGAGAAACACTTAAGTTCTCCTCTTTAGCTCAGTCTTGCTACGGCTGAGGGTGTATGTACCTCTATAACACAATTTAAACCTAAACTCCTATATCCTTCAGAGTTTGGTTAATCCTTCCCCGGATTATGTACCTTTATAACACAATTTAAACCTAAACTCCTATATCCTTCAGAGTTTGGTTAATTAACTGAAAGTTTACACTCTTTTTCTATAGTGCCAGGCTTGCTAAAGCTGGCGGTGTGCACACCAGTTTTATAATAACTGTGGATTCTATGCTTGCTCCCCCTTTCGCATTCTCCACCAATAATGTTATACCAATAAAAACTAGCAGGATCTTATTAAGAGGGATAAGGCAAAGATGCCACATTTATTATTAATCTGTAACTCTTAGCAAATACCTTAATGCTTATACACATACACTCGCACACACACACACACACACCAAAATGTTCTGCAGCTGCTGGATAGTTACCAGTCCTGATTGTAGTTTGAGTTCGCAGCTTGGGATCGTAGCTCGTGAC
>NW_020712905.1:0-1097 GCF_002925995.2 Terrapene triunguis | reverse complement strand
GCCAGGAGCTCCCCCCGCAGCCAGCGCTCCTGCCCCGCTCCCCACAGCACCCTCTGCTGGGAGGGGCTGGGACCGGAGTAGCCAGGAGCTCCCCCCGCGGACAGCCGTCCAGCTGTCCAGGCAACAGGTGCTGGGCGGAGGGGGACTTAGTCCAGTTTCTGGGCCTGCTGGAGCTAACACCCGGCCTGTTCGTCACAGCGGTGACCTCCTGTCTCTGCAGGCCCATGGGCTGGGCTGAATCCTGGAGCTAGGAAGCTCTTAGCAGCCAGGGGAGTAACCTGAGCCCGGCTCCCCCCGACTTCCCCCCCCCGTCATTAACAGATCAATTATTCAGCAGCAGTGGCTCCAGAAGCAGCGTTTCTCCGGTCCAGGCCTTTCAGGCTGAGAGAGGGACCTGGAGGCCTGCCCAGCCCAGCGCAGCACCCTGGGAAAGGGGGTGGGGGAGAAGGGGGATCGGGCAGGGGCCGGGATGGAGCAGCAGGGTTACCCGGCGGAGCAGCAGGCATGTGGGGGTAGCGATATGCATGGGCCCACACGACATGGACATGGGTGTGAACAGCATTTGTACCATGCGTGTGCACACGGGGTGAATAGTGTCAGGAACACGCGTGTGCACAGAGGTTGTGATGCAGCAGGCAGAGGCATGTGCACATGGCAATGAATAGCAACAGAGACACACGTGTGCACGAAGGCAAACGGCAACAGGGACACACATGGGCATAGAGGCATGAAAAGCAGCGGGGACACACACGTGCACTCAGAGAATGAACAGAAGCAAGGACGCATGTGCACGGGTGGTGAACAGGGTCAGGGAAAACACATGTGTGCATGGGCTGAATAGTGTCAGGGACATGCGTGTGCATGCGGGGTGAACAGGGTCATGGACAACACACATGTGCTTGGTCAGGGCTGAATAGTGTCAGGGACACACATGTGCATTCAGTGGGTGAACAGCAGCAGAGACACACGTGTGCATGGGTGAATAGTGTCAGGGACATGTGTGTGCACGTGGAGTGAACAGCAGCAGGGACACATGTGTGCATGGGTGACTAGTGTCAGAGACACACGTGCACTCAGAATGCACAAAAGCAAGGACA
>NW_020712904.1:0-4277 GCF_002925995.2 Terrapene triunguis | reverse complement strand
CGGACCGCACGGGGCCAAGAGTGGGCACGATCTGTGAGTCCGTGACAACGTGGTGTCAGAAGTGGGATCTTTCGCGGATGCACCCTGTGGACGTTGGCTGCGGGCGCAGGCGCTTTGCAGTGAGTGGCTGCCAGCGATAGAACGAGGGTATTGAACGGAACCAGCCTGGAAATGGCCTATAACCAGCTCCGTAAGAGCGACCTGGCACGTCTGTGCAGGGAGAGGGGGCTGAGCGTGGGGAGGCTCACTAAGGAGCGGCTGATTGCTCAGCTTGTAGAGAATGACCCGTCTGAGGCGCAGGCTCCAGACCCCAGAGGGGCTCCCGGGGTGCCCGGAGAGCCGGGGAGTAGCCGTGGGGGCAGTCTGTGTAGTGACCGGGAGTGGGTCAGACCTGACTCCCCAGTCAGCACCGCGGGGCCCCAGTCAGGTTCCTCCCTAGAGGAGCTGCGGAGATTGGAGCTGCAGCTGAAAGCAAAGGAGCTGGAGCTAGAGGATCGGAGGCTGGTGGACAGAGAGAGAGAACGAGCGGACCGTGGAGAACAGCGGAAGCACGAGTTGGAGATGGACGAGAGGCGGGCCAAGAGGGCCTGCCGCGGGGTAAGTGGGGAAGGGCCCCGAGACGCCAGTGGTGTGGGGAATCTAGACACCAAACTGCTGCCCCAGTTCAAGGAGGGGGGGGGATATTGATGCCGACCTCACAGCCTTTGAGAAGGCTTGTGAACTGAACCAGATTGACCCTGCAGACAGGCTTCGCTGTCTGACCTCCCTGCTGGGTCCCAAAGCCATACAGGCGTTCAGCCAAATGGATGGTGTTGAGACGGAGGACTACGACCTATTCAAACAGGCTTTGCTGCTGAAGTTTGAACTGACCCCCGAGGCATACAGGAAACGGTTCCGGGGTGTGCGCAAGGCCTCAGGTGTCTCTTACAAGGAGGTCACCAACTTGTTGGGGGAATATCTCCACAAGTGGGGGAAGGGTGCAGGGGCCACTACCGCAGAGGATATGTATAACCTGGTGGGGTTGGAGCAGCTGTATGACATCTGCCCTCTGGACCTTAAGATGTGGCTAGTGGACCGGGAGCCCAAAGATCTGCGCAGTGCAGGGGTGCCGGCAGATGAGTTCGTGGACAGTAAATGGGGGGCTAAGGAGGGACCCAAAGAAGTTGGGGTGCACGACCACCTGCCTACCGAGGTGCTAATGGGCAATGACTTGGAGAATTGGCCGGATGACACTCATAGCGCCCTGGTCCTTACCCGGAGCCAGAGCCAGCGAGGGGCGCGGGACCTCCCGAGGTGGGGGGGGGCTGAAGCGCCAAGGGTAGGGCTCGACAGGGCTGGGCTGGAGCCTCCGTCCCAGGGCGGGGAAACTGAGGAGCCACCAGCCAGGGCTGCAGCCTCAGATCCAGCAGCTGAATTCCAAACGGAGCTGCAGGTGGATCCCTCCCTGGAGAAACTGAGGGCCCTGGCTAGCCACGACAGTGCAGGATCCCAGGGGGAGGACCGCCGGGAGCGATTCCTGTGGGAGAGGGGATTCCTGTACCGGGAATGGACTGGTTCAGGGCGAACTGAATCTTGGAAAGTCGGGAGGCAGCTGGTGGTTCCCCAGAGGTACCACCACAAACTGTTGTTCTTGGCCCACGATATCCCCCTTTCGGGGCATCAGGGCATCCGGCGCACCAGGCAGAGGCTGCTGCAGAACTTTTACTGGCCCGGGTCTTTGACACTATCCGACAGTATTGCAGGACCTGTGACTCCTGCCAGAGGGTGGGAAAGGCCCGGGATAAGTGTAAAGCCCCGCTGAGACCTTTGCCTATCATAGAAGAGCCTTTCCAGAAGGTGGCCGTGGACATAGTGGGGCCCCTCAGCAGGGTGACCCGGTCAGGGAAGAAATACATCCTGGTGGTGGTAGATTTTGCTATGCGCTACCCCGAGGCGGTGGCCTTGTCCTCTATCGAGGCAGACACCGTGGCAGACGCGCTGCTGACCATCTTCAGCAGAGTGGGGTTCCCCAAGGAGGTCCTTACAGACCAGGGGTCTAACTTCACGTCGACCCTGCTCCAGTGCTTGTGGGAGAAGTGTGGGGTCCGACACACCTGGGCCTCAGCCTACCACCCTCAGTCCAACGGGCTAGTGGAGAGGTTCAATGGGACCCTAAAGAGGATGCTGAAAACCTTTATGGACCAGCACCCGCAGGACTGGGACAAGTATTTACCCCACCTGCTGTTCGCATATAGGGAAGTGCCCCAGGAATCCACAGGGTTCTCCCCGTTCGAGTTGCTGTACGGAAGGAAGGGAGGGGTCCCCTGGACTTGGTGAGAGCCGAGTGGGAGGGAAAGGCCTCTCCCGATGGGGAATCAGTGGTAGAGTATGTACTGACTTTCCGGGAAAAGCTCGTGGAGCTCATGGGCTTGGCTAGGGGGAACCTAGCAAGGGCTCAGAGGAAGCAGAAGGTCTGGTACGACCGCTCAGCCCGTGCCCGCTCATATGCTACCGGGGATCAGGTGATGCTCCTCATCCCCGTGAGGAAGAACAAGCTGCAAGCGGCCTGGGACGGCCCCTTCACGGTCATCAGACAGGTAAACGAGGTGAACTATGTGGTGGAACTGTCCAACCGGGCTCACAGCCACCGGGTGTATCACGTCAACATGATGAAGCTGTACTGGGACAGGGAGAAGTTGGTGCTGGCTGTGTGTGGGCAGTGGGAGGAGAAAGGAGAGGACCCCCTGGTGGGACTCCTCCCTGAGGCTGGGGCTAACCCCTCGCTAGAATCAATTCCCCTCTCAGACCAGCTAACCCCTGCCCAGCAGGCAGAGATCAGAGCCGTGCTGCATTCATACCGGCAGCTGTTCTCCAGCCGGCCTGGGCTCACTAACCTGGCTGTCCACCGGGTGGAGACGGGAACCAACCCTCCCATCAGGTGCTCCCCATTCAGGGTCACTGGGAAAACAGCCCAGGACCTGGAGAGAGAGGTCGGGGACATGCTGGCTTTAGGGGTGATCCAGCCGTCCGCCAGTCCCTGGGCCTCGCCCGTGGTGCTGGTCCCCAAGGACGAGTCGATCCGGTTCTGTGTGGACTATCGGAAGCTCAATGCCATCACCGTGTCCGATGCCTACCCCATGCCCAGGACTGATGAAATCTTAGACAAGTTGGGGGGTGCCCGGTACCTCACTACCCTGGATCTCACCAAAGGCTACTGGCAGGTGCCTTTGGACCCGGAGGCCAGGGCGAAGTCTGCCTTCACCACCCCAATAGGGCTCTTCGAGTTCCTGGTCCTGCCTTTCGGCCTCAAGGGGGCACCTGCCACCTTCCAGCGCCTGGTGGATCAGTTACTAAGGGGGATGGAGGGCTTTGCACTAGCGTATATTGATGATATCTGTGTCTTTAGCCAGACCTGGGAGGAACATGTGTCCCAAGTGAAGAGGGTGCTGGGTCGCCTCCAGAATGCAGGACTGACCATAAAAGCTGAAAAGTGCAAGGTGGGGATGGCAGAGGTTTTGTACCTGGGCCACAAGGTTGGAAGTGGCCACCTGAAGCCGGAGCCGGCCAAAGTGGAGGCAATCAAGGCCTGGCCCACCCCCCAGACTAAGAAGCAGGTCCAGGCTTTCATTGGGATGGCGGGGTACTACCGGAGGTTTGTGCCCCACTTTAGCTCCCTGGCAGCACCCCGCACGGAGCTGTGTCGAAAGGGAAAGCCGGACAAGGTGGTCTGGACTGAGCAGTGCCAGAGGGCTCTCTGCGCGCTGAAGGGGGCACTTATCCAGGGCCCGGTGCTGGTAAACCCGGATTTTAACAAACCCTTCCTGGTGTTCACCGACGCCTCGGACACAGGGCTGGGGGCGGTGCTGATGCAAACTGATACTAAGGGGGAGAGACACCCCATTGTGTACCTGAGCAAGAAGCTGCTGCCCCGGGAGCAGCACTATGTGGCCATAGAGAAGAAATGCCTGGCCATGGTGTGGGCCCTTAACAAACTGCAGCCATATCTATTTGGGCGGCGCTTCACCGTGTACACCGACCATTCGCCCCTGACGTGGCTGCACCAAATGAAAGGGGCTAATGCCAAGCTGCTGAGGTGGGCCCTGCTCCTCCAGGGGTATGACATGGAGGTGGTCCATGTGAGGGGGAGCGCCAATGTTATAGCGGATGCTTTATCGCGGGGCGGGGACCCTGAACTTCCCCAGGTCACTGGCTAAGTGACCCTGCTCCGTTCAGCCTCGAAGGGGGGAGAGATGTGACGAAGTGAGGGGTTTTCTTGTTTTCTGTGGGGTTTCAATGGT
>NW_020712903.1:0-7144 GCF_002925995.2 Terrapene triunguis | reverse complement strand
ATCAAGTCTGGGTTAAGTTTAAGCTCATCAAAAGTTCAGACTCAACATTCCTCCATTTGTAGCTTTGGGATAACTATTTACCAAAAGCTACACCCCATTTTAAGGAGCCAAGGGCCGCTTGGCAATTTCAGCCTGGGCCAACTCGAAGAGAGTAAGGCCCTTGGCTGAAGTAGGAAAAGAATAAACTGACTCACATGAGTCTATGAGGGAGGGGACACACTGAATACAGCAACACAGTATTATAAGGATTACTATGGTCCCAACAATACCCACCAAGAGTTTCTTAACCCACCCAAATCCAGGCAGCCAATTCCATAAGGCTCCCCACCAATCATAAGGTGGCTGGCCAGAGGAGTAGTTCTTAGCCATTTCCCTTAGATGTTTGGTACGTTGAAAAGTGTCAGAGTAGGTGTCATTTACAAAAACACAGCATTCTTCATTTATGAGGGCGCAAGTTCCTCCCTGGGCTGCTAACATTATGTCTAAAGCCATTCGGTTTTGCAAAGCTAACTGGTGCAGCTGGGACATTTCCCCGGCCTGATTCTCAAATAGGGTCGCAGTTTCATTGGTTAAAGATTCTAGTAGTCCCTGTAGACGGATGACACCACTCCTCAAGCTAATGAGACCAGCCCACCGCTGCCACGACAAACCATCACGGATATTAATATCTCTGAAGGTTTCACGGATGTTACAAACGTGGGGAAAATGAGGGGGAGTGAGGGAGATGCGAGAAGGCGGTGTTAGCCACGCTAAATAACATGACCCTGCCCAATCAGGGGAGAGAAAGTAATAAGCTTTGGGCCCGCACACCCAGTATGTTCCATACAATGCGTTTCGGGTATTCCATTTCTCAAAGTAGGAGGTAACCCACCACCCGTTGGACCACTGTTCCCCTGGTAACGCAGAGGGGTCGTTGTGCGAACTGCAGAGGCACAATTTGGTAGTGGTGTTTTCAAAGGGCAGTGTAGTACTGCTTGAGCAGTTGTAGAAGGCAATCGTATATCCCTTAGCAATTAGTTGGACACCCTCGTGATCTGAGCAGGGCTTCTTAAAAGCTGACTCTGAAGGCTTGCCCACCCATGAAAAAGTTGGATCAGGGTGAGGGATCCACATATGGGATAAGTGGGATGCGCAAGGCTTGAAGCCAAGATTTTTACTAAAGGCGGTGCCATTAAAATACATGTTGCATTTACTTGTTCCCACAAAAGTTGACCCCTTTTCTTTAACAAAACACAGTGATCCTGTCTGATTGGTTACCCTGAGATATCTGTTAATTGGCACTCCTGTTTTGTCCCATGTAAGATTGTGTTGGACTGGATCTTTTACTCTAGCCGGTGGCATCCAAGTCATATTAGCAGTGGTCAGGGGAATGGGTGTGAAGGGGAGTCCCTGTTCTGCATTTACTGGAAATTGAGTACATACCCAGCAATTACTTCTATTTCCTAAAATACGAGTTTTAACCTCGTGGGAATATCTAATAAAAGCATTATCTTCATAAGCAGAAAATAAACTAAAAAGGCATAATAAAAAACATACAGTTGTCAGAATAAAAGGTCCTCTCATTTTTGCCGAGTCAATTTAAGTCTGATGTCTGAAAGAGGTAAGCTGGTCCACTGGTCGGACGCAGTGTCCTCAGTGGTGGCAAGAGCTGCTGGTCCGTCACTGTGGTCCACTACGGCTGGCTTGACGTGGGAGTGGTGGATCCAGGATTTGCGTCCTTCCAGGAACACTGCAGTCTGGGTTGTTAAAAGAACCTGGTGGGGTCCAGTAAACCTCGGCTGGAGGGTGTCGCCACGAACGAACTTTTTGGCCCAGACGAAGTCCCCTGGTTGGAACGGGTGGATCTGTTCTTCCAGCGGCACGGTCTGGGAAAACTGCGAGGCTTTCCAAAGGGTACGGAGGCGAGCCTGTAGGGAGAGAAACTGGCACGCGGTCATATGATCCCCTCCCAATAGTGAAACATCAGCACGTGGTAGCGCCCCGCCTTTGAAAGGGGGGTGTCCATAGAGCAGTTCAAAGGGGGATAATCCCAATACACGGGTTGGGCGAGTACGAAGGTGAAACAGGACCAAGGGAAGTACCTGAGGCCACTTTAACCCTGTTTCCTGACAGTATTTAGCCAATGTAAACTTAAGCTCCCTATTCATACGCTCAACTTTCCCGCTAGACTGGGGGTGGTAGGGTGTATGAAAGGAGTGTGAAATGCCCAGTCCTTGTTCTAAATGGCCAAGGACATGACCAGTAAAGTGAGGTCCGCGATCTGAGTCAAGCACGAGGGGGATGCCAAAACGGGGTACAATGTCTCTAAGGAGAATCTTCGCCACTGTGGCAGCAGTACAATTAGCAGTAGGAAAAGCTTCGACCCAGGAAGTCAGAGGGCAAACCAAAACAAGGAGGTGCTTTTTCCCAAAACTCTTTGGCATATCTGCAAAGTCAATTTGAAGATGTTGAAATGGAGCAGCAGGTGGAGGTCTTCCACCCCTAATTTTGTTAAGAGGCGGAGCAGGTCCATTACGCTGACATGTGCTGCATGCTTTCACTATTGACAGGCAGTAGGGTTGAATGCCTGGAGCATACCAAAAGCGAGCGATGGTGTCCACAAGGGCGTGCGTGCCGTAGTGACCCCCCTTATCATGGTGCCAGCGAACTGCCACGGGGTATGTGGAGCGAGGGAGGCAGGCTCGGCCATCCGGCATAAGCCAGGTCCCTTTGACCAGAGTGGCTCCGAGGCTCTCCCACGACTGTAGTTCAGCAGCGGGTACTGGTACGGGCTGCGGTGGAGTAAAGGAGGAGGCTGCAATAGCCAACGTGGGCATAGCTAAGGGTAAGACGGCAGCCGTCTTGGCGGAGGCGTCAGCCAGGGCATTCCCACGGGTGACGGGACTATCATCTTTAGTATGGGCCCGGCAGTGAACTACAGCCAGGACCGAGGGTTCTTGGAGGGCGTCCAAAAGCTTGTGGATGAGGGGGAGGTGCTGAATGGGTTTACCGGCAGCTGTCTGGAAACCTCGAAACTTCCAGAGGTGGATGTGACAATGCACAACTCCAAAAGCATACTTGCTATCAGTAAAAATGGTAACGGTCTTACCAGCTGCCAACTGGCAAGCTCGGGCCAGGGCATAGAGTTCGGCGGCTTGGGCTCCCCAGTTGCCTGGCAGTGAGGCGGCCTCTTGAATGTCCCATTCAGAGGTGACTGCATAACCGGTGAAACGCTTGCCATCAACATAGAAGGAGCTTCCGTCCGAGAAGAGGATGCAATCAGGGTTGTCCAGTGGCACGTCAAACATGTTGTCCCTTATCTGTAAGATGCTATAAACTACTTCCACAAAGTCGTGCTGATCCTGGAGGACTGGCAGGTCAGGAAGCAAGGTAGCTGGATTAAGGGGCCCACACCTTTCAAAAATTAGGTTAGTGTCTTCTAAGAGTTCGGCCTCTAGCTGTTGCTGCCGATGGGCCGAAAAGACTTGGGTTGTGCCCCTACGCAGAAGGGCTGACAAGGCATGAGAGGTCCAAACCGTGGTAAAATGACCCAGGGTCAGGCTCTTTGCCTTTGTGATCAGCAGGGCAGCTGCTGCCAGAGTCCGGGTGCAGGATGGGGTTCCCTGAGCGACAGGGTCGATCTGCTGAGAGTAAAAAGCAAGCGGGAAATGGTGGGGCCCGCTCAGCTGGGTAAGGACGCCACTAGCAATTCCGCCCCTCTCATGGACAAAAAGGTGAAAAGGTTTGCTGTAATTGGGGGGGGCGGAGAGACATGGAGGAGGCCACACTGTCCTTGAGTAACTGAAAGGCTTGGATCGTGTCCGGGGACCACTGCAAAGGGTCAGGAGCAAGGTTAGCAGTGAGTCGGTGGAGCGGTTTGCTTAACTCCCAGCAGGACGGCAACCAGGGGCGACAGAAGCCAATTAATCCTAAGAAACCTCGAAGTTGTTTCTTGGTGTTTGGCAGAGGGCAGTTTTGGATAGTCTTTATGCGGACTGGGTCCATTTGTCTCCCCTCTGGGGTTAACAGGAAGCCCAGATATCGGACCTTCTGTGAGACCCACTGAATCTTGTTAGGGTCTACCTTGTGGCCTCTGGTGTGTAGGTATAATAAAAGTGCCTTACCATCGATGCGGAGGGCAGCTTCTTCGCGGTTACCTAATAGGATGTCATCTACGTATAGGACTAACGTGGATCCCTGCGGACTGGTGAAGCCTTCCAAGTCGTGGCGGAGGCATTGGCTGAAAATCGTGGGGCTGTCTCTGTAGCCTTGAGGAAGTCGTTGCCAGACATAACTTTGTCCCTCCCAGGTGAAACCAAAGAGATACTGAGAGTCTGGGTGCACAGGAATGCTGAAAAAGGCTGATTTTAAGTCAATAACAGTGAACCACTCAGCATCCCAGGGGATTTGGCTGATAGTAGCTGGATCAGGAACTACTGCATGAAGAGGGACCACATACTGATTAACAACCCGTAGATCCTGTACAAAGCGCCAACGAATAGGGTCTCCGTCCTTTTTAGGAGGCTTTTTGACAGGCAGTATAGGGGTGTTACAGGGAGTGCACTGAGGGCGGACTAGCTTTTGTGCAATGAATCCCTCGATAATGGGGCGGATGCCCTCCCGGGCTTCCAGCGACAGGGGGTATTGAGGGACTGACGGGGGGGTTAAGGAGGGCTTCACTTGAATCCTTACTGGCTCTGCCGAAAGGAGCAGGCCAACATCAGTGTCAGAAATTCCCCAGAGGGTTAAAGGCAAGTCAGTGAGGTCAGGGATGAGAGAGGGGGGGTTTTCCCAATTACCCTGAGTTGGGGCCGAATCTCCTAACACTGTCATCAATAATCCTACCCCTTCAGGAGTGCAGGTTAAAGTAGCCTCAAGCTTACAGAGTAAATCCCGGCCCATCAAAGGGATCGGACAAGCTGGGGAAAAAAGAAAACGGCGAGAAAAACATTTATCAGCATAAATAACATTTAGAGGCAAAGTGAGTCCCAGAGACTGTGGGTTGCCCTCCACCCCAGTTGCAGTTTTAACCTCAGAGGATAGCCAGGGAGAGGGGGCATGATTTAAAAGAGAGAAATTAGCTCCAGTATCAATGAGGAAAGAGACAGGCAGTCCTTGGACTGAAAGGGTTAGACGAGGCTCTTTGCTGGGAGGGGAGAAAGTGAGGAAGGAGCCGGCTAAAGACATTAAGGAAATAAGACCATCACATTGTTTGCCTTTGCCCCCGGGGTACCGTCATTGAGGAGGCTGAGTTTGCTGCAGCTGCTGCTGTTGCCCGTAGTTGATCCAGGCCTGGGGAACGGGCTGAGCTGGTGGTGCAGGGGTGTATTCGTCCCTGGTGTAAGTATCTGCGGATGCGACCGGACCCTCTGGGCGTCCCCAGGGGCATTCACGTTTAAAGTGACCGGGCTGTCCGCACTGAAAACAATTTCCTGGTGGCTGGGGTTGCCAGGACCCTCTTCCCCGAGCACCCTGAAATCCCCTGCCACGGCCACGGCCTCTGCCTCGAACACCGCCGTGAAAAGCTAAAGCCATCAACTTATATTCTTCCTTTTTCTCTTTCTTTTTACTACTTTCTCTTTCTTTCTCCCATGCAAAATCAGCTACGTCCAACACTGAAGTGACTGACTCACCTCCCCAACCAGGGCGAAACTTTAAGAAATAATCCCTTACAGGGGGCACTGACTGATTCACAAAAAACGAAATAAGAGTAGGGTGGTCTGCTTCTCTCTCAGGAGCCATCTGAGTGAACATTCGGGCCCCCTCCAATAGCCTCGACCAGAACTTTCTGGGTGGCTCATCAGATTCCTGCCGAATCTGCATGAACTTAGCCTGATTAGGCGAGCGGCGAGCCATTTCTTTGAGTCTCTCTAACAATCGCTCTCGATCTGTTCGCAGCTGAGTCAGCCTTGGCTGACTCCAGTCTAGGGGATTCCAGCCAGCGGCTTGATCCTGCCTATCCATCCAAGTAGTATTAACCGCATCGCTATCCCCCCATGTCCTTTCTGCCATCCACAATCTACTACGTTCCTCTCCGGTCAAAACTCTACTTAACAACTGATCTACATCCGTATAAGTAGGATTATGACTTGAAAACAATCTTTCTAAAAGTTCTGTGATCTTTCGGGGATTTTCCCCAAAGGACCCTGACAACCGTCCCCACTCTTTCAAGTCCCATTCTAGCCATCCTTTATATTCCACAATATTAGTATGTTGTAACTGGCCATCATTGCTCACAAAAGGTTGGTCGTGCACCTGTAAAGGCATTTCTCTACTTACACCTTTATCACTCACAAAAGGTTTGGCGGAGGCAGCCTCTGGGCTATCCTCAGGGGAGGGGTATGCAACCTGCTGCATCTGCTTGATCTTTTGCCTAGTAATTACTCCTCCCGAGGTGTGCCCTTCCATTTCCCCCTTATCCCTCTGCAGAGATTCCGATCTGGAGTCCTGCAGATTCCCCTCTGCGCCCTGGAGAGAGTCCCCCTGCGGAGGAATAGGGGCAGGTGCAGTGGGGACCAACTGACGAATCAAAACACGCCGTGGTTTACACCCTTCATTGAAATAACATGGAGGGGGTTCACTCTCGGGAAAATACCTGACTGCCATAATTTTTAAAGATTTCCACAGCTCTGCTGCTGTGTCCCAACAAAACCAGTAACATAACTGTCCCGGATGGTCTTTTTCGATCTGGCTCCTTACTCCTCTTAAGGCAGCCTGTTCGAAAGAGCCATACGAAGGCCACCTCATCTCCGGGTCGGCCAATACAGCGGTATACCCAGTCCAATTCCTTACACACAGTGTGTACAACTTCCTCCTAGACATTCCTGTCTGTACTGGGAGTTTCCCTTCGTTCCATAACTTATTTACAATCCCCAACGGACTCTCAAGAGGCACGCTAGTCCCTTGACTCATGGTGTCTGACAGGAGCCCTCCAACTGGCGTTTATCCTGCTGTCCAGTACACGACCCCTCAATATTGAATTGGCTGGGAGAAATCTCCCGTGGCGCCTGCCAATTCGTATATGAGTGGTCTGACCACTGGACAGAGGCACCGCACCAGAAGGAAATCCCGGACGAGCCCCCAAATTGTTAGGTAAAAAGCAAGTCCTTACTCACCTCTCCAGCACCCGAGTTCGTGCGGAGTTGGTATGGGGCTCACAATCTGT
>NW_020712902.1:0-5371 GCF_002925995.2 Terrapene triunguis | reverse complement strand
GCTCTCCCCTCTAGCTGCCTGCATAAGAACATAGGGCACAATCTCAGGCTATGTCTACACTACAGAATTAGGTCGGATTTATAGAAGCCGGTTTTATAGAAACCGGTTGTATGCAGCCGATTGTGTGTGTCCCCACCTAAAATGCTCTAAGTGCATGAAGTCGGCGGACCGCGTCCACAGTACCGAGGCTAGCGTCGACTTCCGGCGCATTGCACTATGGTACCTATCCCACAGTTCCCGGAGCCTCCGGCGCCCATTGGAATTATGGGTTGAGATCGCAATGCCCGGATGATGCAAAGCAGTGCCGCGAGGGGTTCTGGGTACATTGCGTCAGGCCCCTCCCCCGCCGTCACAGCAACGGCAGACAATAGATTCGCGCCTTTTTACCTGGGTTACCTGTGCAGACAACATACCACGCCAAGCATTGAGCCCGCTCAGCTCAGCTCACCGTCACCATATCTCTTCCGGGTGCCGGCAAACGTGGGACTGCATTGCTAAACAGCAGCAGCAGCTTACTGCCTTTTGGCGGTAGACGGTGCAGCATGACTGATAGCCTTCATTGGCGATCTGGGTGCTGGCAGCTGTGGGGCTGGCAGCCGTAGGGCTGCATTGCACCAGCCCCTTGCCTTTTGGTAGAAGATGGTATATTACAACTGGTAACCGTCGTCATCGTACTGCAGTGGCTGTCGATCATGGGCACCCGGGCAGACAATGATGGTTATCAGTCGTAGTATGCTATTTTCTGCCAAGTGCCCAATATTGTCTGCTAAGCACCCAGAAGAGGCCGAGGGCTATCTGGGTGCTGGCAGACATGGGGCTGGCAGCCGTGGGGCTGCATTGCACCAGCCCCCTTGCCTTGATGATGATGGTTATCAGATGTATTATTCGCAGGATGGGGCAACATTGCTATACAGCAGCAACCCCTTGCCTTTTGGGCAGAAGATAGTATATTACGACTGGTATCCATCGTTGTCATACTGCAGTGGGCATCAGATCGTGCAATAGACCTGAAGGCTTACTGCCAAGCGCCCAGTATTTGCTGCCAAGCACCCAGAAAATGCCAAGGGCTATCAGTCATGCTGCACCGTCGTCTTAAGATGTAAAAAATAGATTTATTCTCCATTCATTTGCTTCCCCCCTCCCTCCTGCTAAACCCAGGCTTTTGAGTTCAATCTTTGGGGGGGGGGGGGGCATTCTGTGTGACAGTTGTTTGTGTTTCTCCCTGATGCAAACCCACCTTTCTTGATTTTAATTCCCTGTACCTGTACGCGGTGTCACTCGCCCCTCCCTCCCTCTCTCCCTCCCTCCCTTCTTCCCCTGGTCCGTCAGATACTACTTTCGCGCTTTTTTTCAGACCAGACGCCATAGCCAGCACTGGGATCATGGAGCCCGCTCAGATCACCGCGGCAATTCTGAGCACTATGAACACCACGCGCATTGTCCTGGAAAACATGCAGAGCCTCCTGGACATGCCAAAGCCAAACCAGGACCAGCTGAGGAGGAGGCGATTGCAGCGCGGCGACGATAGTGATGAGGAAATTGACATGGACCTCTCACAAGGCACAGGCCCCAGCAATGTGGAAATCTTGGTGTTACTGGGGCAGGTTCATGCCGTGGACCGCCGATTCTGGGCCCGGGAAACAAGCACAGAGTGGTGGGACCGCATCGTGTTGCAGGTCTGGGACGATGCCCAGTGGCTGCGAAACTTTCGCATGCGTAAGGGCACTTTCATGGAACTTTGTGACTTGCTTTCCCCTGCCCTGAAGCGCCAGAATACCAGGATGAGAGCAGCCCTCACAGTGGAGAAGCGAGTGGCGATAGCCCTGTGGAAGCTTGCAACGCCAGACAGCTACCGGTCAGTCGGGAATCAATTTGGAGTGGGCAAATCTACTGTGGGGGCTGCTGTGATCCAAGTTGCCAGGGCAATGAGAGACCTGGTGATATCAAGGGTAGTGACTCTGGGAAACGTGCAGACCATAGTGGATGGCTTTGCTGCAATGGGATTCCCAAACTGTGGTGGGGCGATAGACGGAACCCATATCCCTATCTTGGCACCGGCGCACCAAGCCACCGACTACATAAACCGCAAGGGGTACTTTTCAATGCTGCTGCAAGCCCTGGTGGATCACAAGGGACGTTTCACCGACATCAACGTGGGCTGGCCGGGAAGAGTACATGATGCTCGCGTCTTCAGGCAGTCTCTTCTGTTTCGAAAGCTGGAGGAAGGGACTTTCTTCCCAGACCAGAAAATAACAGTTGGGGATGTTGAAATGCCTATCGTGATCCTTGGGGACCCAGCCTACCCCTTAATGCCATGGCTCATGAAGCCATACACAGGCAGCCTGGACAGCAGTCAGGACCTGTTCAACTACAGGCTGAGCAAGTGCCGAATGGTGGTGGAATGTGCATTTGGCCGTTTAAAAGCGCGCTGGCGCAGCTTACTGACTCGCTCAGACCTTAACGAAAAGAATCTCCCCATTGTTATTGCTACTTGCTGTGCGCTCCACAATATATGTGAAAGTAAGGGGGAGACATTTATGGCGGGGTGGGAGGTTGAGGCAAATCGCCTGGCCGCTGATTACGCGCAGCCAGACACCAGGGCGGTTAGAGGAGCACAGCAGGGCGCGGTGCGCATCAGAGAAGCGTTGAAAACCAGTTTTGTGACTGGCCAGGCTACGGAGTGAAACTTCTGTTTGTTGCTCCTTGATGAACCCTCTGCCCCTCCCCCACCACCCTGTTAACTCTACTTCCCTGCAAACCAACCACCCCACCCTCCCCCACTACCCTCCCCCCTTCGAGCACCACTTGCAGAGGCAATAAAGTCATTGTTGCTTCACATTCATGCATTCTTTATTAATTCAGCACACAACTAGGGGGATAATTTGAAAGGTAGCCCGGGATGGGTGGGGGAGGAGGGAAGGAAAAGGACACACTCCAATTTAAAACTTTAAAACTTATTGCTATGGAAATCATCTAGGGTGGAGTGAGTGGGTGGCCGAAGGCCCCCCCACCGTGTTCTTGGGCGTCTGGGTGAGGAGGCAATGGGACTTGGGGAGGATGGCTGCTGGTTACAGAGGGGCTGTAGCGGCGGTCTCTGCTCCTGCTGCCTTTCCTGCAGCTCAACCATACGCAGGAGCATATCACTTTGATGCTCCAGCAGCCGGAGCATCGACTCTTGCTTTCTGATTACAAGTTGACGCCACCTCTCCTCTTCAGCCCGCGTTTCAGCACGCAACTTCTCATCTTCAGCACGCCACCTCTCCTCTCGCTCATATTGGGCTTTTTTAAAATCAGTCATTGACTGCCTCCACGCATTCTGCTGTGCTCTGTCAGCGTGGGAGGCAGTCTGTAGTTCAGTGAACATTTCGTCACGCGTCCTTCGCTTCCTTCTTCGAATATTCACTAGCCTCTGCGAAGGAGTAAGATTTGCAGCTGGTGGAGAAGGGAGAGGTTGTTAAAAAAGATACATTTTAGAGAACAATGGGTAGACTCTTTCACGTTAGATTTTGCTGTTCACAACATCACACAGCACATGTGCTTTCGTTACAAGGTCGCATTTTTCCTCTTATATTGAGAGTCTCCTGGTTTGGTGTGAGAGATCACTCACGCAGTGCCAGGACACAGATTTCAGCTTGCAGGCAGCCATGGTAAGACATATAGTCTTTGGGCTTTTTTAACCTTCTTAACATGTGGGGATGGTTTCAAACAGTTCTGCCCTCATTTCCCATACCAAGCACCCGTGCCATTTAAAATGGGTTTGCAATGTAAAAGGAGGGGCTGCGATTTCAGGTTTAACATGCAGCACAAACCCAACTAACTCCCCTCCCCCTCACACCCAATTCTCTGGGATGGTCACTTCAACCCTCCCCCCCACCGCGTGGTTAACAGCGGGGAATATTTCTGTTCAGCAGACCAGGAAGGGGCACCTCTGAATGTCCCCTTAATAAAATTGCCCCATTTTAACCAGGTGACCGTGAATGATATCACTCTCCTGAGGATAACAAAGAGAGATAAGGAATGGATGTTGTCTGCATGCCAGCAAACACCGGGACCATACGCTGCCATGCTTTGTTATGCAATGATTCCAGACTACGTGCTACTGGCCTGGCGTGGTAAAGTGTCCTACCATGGCGGACGGGATAAGGCAGCCCTCCCCAGAAACCTTTTGCAAAGGCTTTGGGATTACATGAAGGAGAGCTTTCTAGAGATGTCCCTGGAGGATTTCCGCTCCATCCCCATACACGTTAACAGACTTTTCCAGTAGCTGTACTGGCCGCGATTGCCAGGGCAAATTAATCATTAATCATTAAACACGCTTGTTTTTAAACCATGTGTAATATTTACAAAGGTACACTCACCAGAGGTCCCCTGTGTGCCCTCAGGGTCTTGGGTCAGTTCGGGGGTTACTGTTTCCAGGTCCAGGGTGACAAACATATCCTGGCTGTTGGGGTAACTGGTTTCTCCGCTTCCTTGCTGCTGTGAGCTATCTATGTTCTCTCCATCCTCATCTTCCTCGTCCGCCGAACCCGCTTCCCCGTTTGCAGAGAGGGACTCATAGAACACGCTTGGGCTAGTGGTGGCTGCACCCCCTAGAATGGCATGCAGCTCCGCGTAGTAGCGGCATGTTTGCGGCTCTGCCCCGGACCTTCCGTTTGCGTCTCTGACTTTGTGGTAGGCTTGCCTTAGCTCCTTAATTTTCACGCGGCACTGCCGCGCGTCCCTGTTATGGCCTCTGTCCTTCATGGCCTTGGAGATCTTTTCTAATGTTTTGCCGTTTCTTTTACTGTTTCGGAGTTCGGCGAGCACTGCTTCATCTCCCCAGATGGCGATCAGATCCTGTACCTCCCGTTCGGTCCAGGCTGGAGCTCTTCTGCGATCCTGGGACTGGGACTGGGACTCCATCATGGTTACCTGTGCTGATGGGCTCTGCATGGTCACCTGTGCTCTCCACGCTGAGCAAACAGGAAATGAAATTCAAACGTTCGTGGGGCTTTTCCTGTCTACCTGGCCAGTGCATCTGAGATGAGAGTGCTGTCCAGAGCGGTCACAATGAAGCACTGTGGGATAGCTCCCGGAGGCCAGTAATGTCGAATTCCGTCCACACTAGCCCAATTCCGACCCCCTAAGGTCGATTTTATCGCTAATCCCCTTGTCGAGGTGGTGTTAGGAAACCGGTTTAAAGGGCCCTTTAAGTCGACAGAAAGGGCTTCGTAGTGTAAACGTGTCCAGGCTTAAGTCGATTTAACGCTGCTAAAGTCGACCTAAACTCGTAGTGTAGACCAGGCCTCAGATCTCTTTTTGTTTTGTCCTGCCTGCAGAGTGCGGAGGCTGAAATTGACAACACTTTCTCTAAGTATCTTGTATATTTCAT
>NW_020712901.1:963-1281 GCF_002925995.2 Terrapene triunguis | reverse complement strand
CCCAGATCCCTAAATGGCCACCTCAAGGATTGAACTCACAACCCTGGGTTTAGCAGGCCAATGCTCAAACCACTGAGCTATCTCTCCCCCCCCCCCCCCCCCCCCCCCATGTGTTTGTTTCTGGAACATGAAGGGAACCTCATCTGAGACCAAAAGAAACCAAAATGAGGTGATGTGTGAGGCTCTGAATTTCTGAAGGATAGTGGCAATTTGCACTCTTCTGGCACTTGACAAACCCTAACAGTGTTTGCTGCATTTCAATAGATCCAGCAAATTACTTTGACCCGTGCTTGACATTAAGCCCATGAGTTGGCTTCA
>NW_020712901.1:0-863 GCF_002925995.2 Terrapene triunguis | reverse complement strand
CCCCCCCCCCCCCCCCCAATAAATGAAGGTGTAGTGACTCGGCCTGGCTCCCGACGGCCCCTGAGGGGGAGGAGACAGAACAGACACCCAAGTGGGCGGAGCCGCCGGCACCTGTTCCCGCCCCCCGGAAGTGGGCGGAGCCACCGGCACCTGTTCCCGCCCCCCGGAAGTCCAGGGGCGGGACAGGAAGTATAAAAGCCCAGCCCCAGCACTCAGTTGGAGCCCAGCGGCCGGAGAGGCCAGACGCTCCTGCTCGGGCTCCTGCTAGACCGCGCCTGCCCCGAGCCAGGTACCCGGAGGTGGGCAGACCAAGCCTCCCTAGAGCCAGGTATCCGGAGGTGGACGGCCCGAGTCTCCCCAGAGCCCGGTACCCCGAGGTAGGCTGGCCGAGCCTACCCCGAGCGCGGTACCCCGAAGCGGACTGGCCGAGCCTGCCCCGAGCGCGGTACCCCGAGGAGAGGCCCGAGCATCCCCCTTACCCGAGACCGGAGGAGCGGCCCGACCTAGACAGCCCTCAACACGCCGAGGAGCCCATGGTGTGGGACCCCGCTGCCGAGCCCAGCGAGGAGCAGGTACCCATGGAGGAGGAGGAGATGGGAAGTGGCCCGGGGATCGCAGACCCGGAACCGATGTCAGTGTGTTGCGGTCAGGATCCCCACTGACCCCGTGGCAGACGGACTGCTGCGGCTAGGGCCCCGGGCTGGAACACAGTGGAGTGGGTGGGCCTGTGTTCCCCCCTGCCACCCCCCGCCGGGTGGCAGTCTCTCCTCCTCCCTGCCAAAGGGTCTGGGCTCACTGACGTTGTTAGTGCTCAGCCTGTTTGCTGCCCCGCCCGGACCCAGGGCCTGGGCTAACCGACTCTG
>NW_020712900.1:0-1064 GCF_002925995.2 Terrapene triunguis | reverse complement strand
TCATGGGCCCAAGCAATCCCCTCCTCCCCAGGGTATTTTCCCAGCCATCCTTCACAACACCACTCTTACTCCCTGCCATAGAAGGAGGGAAAGGAGCTGTTTATATACAGCTTCCCTTCCCAGTGTTCCTGGCTGTGAGGCCTACAGCTCCCATCAGCCTCAGGAACTACAACTTCCACAATTCAACTCGGTCTGGGCCAGGATCCTCGTTTGGCTTATAGGGCCAATGCACCCTGTTACAGGCCAGCTGTCATGTGACAGTGGCAAAGTTAAGCCTGCAAAAGTTAGGAAATGCCCAGTTTCCGGTTGCCCCTTTGTGCTGCAGTTCAGAAATGAGCAGCTCCGGCAAAGCTGGCATGGGGGGCGGAGGGAGCCCAGGGCTGGAATAATAGTGGGGGTAAGGGTTGGGATTTAAGGGCACTGGCAGAGCCGTGTGTGGGGGGAGCCCAACGATGGAACAGCAGGGGGCCTGCAGGTTGGGAACGATGGGTGCTGGCAGATTTGCCAGCTCTAGGACTGTCGTTTCTCACGCCAATGAAATCTTCCCCTACCATGTAGCAAAGAAACATTTTGAACATTCCCATGGTGCATTTTATGGCACATGGAACAAATCTCCCCAGCAGATAATCCCCTGCCCTGCCCCCCACCTCCCACCCCAGACCTCTGCCTGGAAAGCCAACCATCCAGTCCCTTAACCAGAGCAGCACTGGGCCAAGCAGGGGCAGGGACGACAAGCGGCAGCATTCGAGCCGCCCGGTGCTGAGAGCCTGCCGCTCTGTGGGCCCCACTGCCACTCTGGTCGCCGAGCGGTTGGGCTAAGCGAGCGGTGGGGCTAAGCGAGTGGTGAGGCTAAGCGAGCGGTTGGGCTAAGCGAGCGGTTGGGCTAAGCGAGTGGTGGGGCTAAGCGACTGGTGGGGCTAAGCGAGCGGACGGGAAAAGCGAGCGGTTGGGCTAAGCGAGCGGTTGGGCTAAGCGAGCGGACGGGCTAAGCGAGTGGTTGGGCTAAGCAAGCGGATGGGCAAAGCGAGTGGTGGGGCTAAGCGAGCGGTGGGGCTAAGCGAGCG
>NW_020712899.1:0-1070 GCF_002925995.2 Terrapene triunguis | reverse complement strand
TGGGCAGCACTCTGGGCGGTGGGGTTGCGCGCTCATGCTGAGCAGCGCGGCAGCGTGTCTGGCTCCGGCCGGGTGGTGCGGCTGCCAGACATGCTGTTCTGAGCAGCATGGTAAGGGGGCCAGGGGTGGGGGGTCCCAGGGTACAGTCAGGAGACAGGGAGCAGAGGGCAATTGGATGGGGCAGAGGTTCTTGGGGGTGGTCAGGGGATGGGGGGGATTGATCACGTCCCTTGATCTGCTGGCAATGCCCCTACTTATACAGCCCAAAATGCCGTTAGCCTGCTTGGCAACAAGGGCACACTGTTGACTCATATCCAGCTTCTCGTCCACTGTAACCCCTAGGTCCTTTTCTGCAGAACTGCTGCCTAGCCATTCGGTCCCTAGTCTATAGCAGTGCATGGGATTCTTCCATCCTAAGTGCAGGACTCTGCACTTGTCCTTGTTGAACCTCATCAGATTCCTTTTGGCCCAATCCTCTAATTTGTCTAGGTCCCTCTGTATCCTATCCCTACCCTCCAGCATATCTACCACTCCTCCCAGTTTAGTGTCATCTGCAAACTTGCTGAAGGTGCAATCCACGCCCTCTTCCAGATCATTAATGAAGATATTGAACAAAACCGGCCCCAGGACTGACCCTTGGGGCACTCCGCTTGATACCGGCTGCCAGCTAGACATGGAGCCATTGAGCACTACCCGTTGATCCTGATGATCTAGCCAGCTTTCTATCCACCTTACAGTCCTTTCATCCAGCCCATACTTCTTTAACTTGCTGGCAAGAACACTGTGGGAGACCGTATCAAAAGTTTTGCTAAAGTCAAGGAATAACATATCCACTGCTTTCCCCTCATCCACAGAGCCAGTTATCTCATCATAGAAGGCAATTAGATTAGTCAGGCATGACTTGCCCTTGGTGAATCCATGCTGACTGTTCCCGATCACTTTCCTCTCCTCTAAGTGCTTCAGAATTGATTCCTTGAGGACCTGCTCCATGATTTTTCCAGGGGCTGAGGTGAGGCTGACTGGCCTGTAGTTCCCCGGATCCTCTTCCTTCCCTTTTTTAAAGATGGGCG
>NW_020712898.1:0-1102 GCF_002925995.2 Terrapene triunguis | reverse complement strand
CCTGTAGTTCCCCGGATCCTCTTCCTTCCCTTTTTTAAAGATGGGCGCTACATTAACCCTTTTCCAGTCATCCGGGACCTCCCCCGATCACCATGAGTTTTCAAAGATAATGGCCAATGCCTTTGCAATCTCATCCGCCAACTCCTTTAGCACCCTCGGATGCAGCGCATCCGGCCCCATGGACTTGTTTGTTCGTCCAGCTTTTCTAAATAGTCCTGAACCACTTCTTTCTCCACAGAGGGCTGGTCACCTCCTCCCCATGCTGTGCTGCCCGGTGCAGCAGTCTGGGAGCTGACCTTGTTCGTGAAGATAGAGGTCAAAAAAAAAAAAAAAATCAAGTACATTAGCTTTTTCCACATCCTCTGTGGAAATTTGTTTGTGAACTTTGGCATAGATAAGTGGCCAACTGATTGCCCTCTGTAAAATTAAATTTATAAAGGTAACATGTACAGCACTAAGAACATGGAAATAATCACCACCAAACCAGTTCAAGCCAGAAATAGCAGATGGAAGGATTAATTGTCATTAATACATATGCACATGCCAGCCTCTAGAGGAAGCACACCTCGATATTACATGGGTGAGGAAATTAAGTTCAGACATGGTAGGTGGGAAAATGGTGCTCAGGCTGTATAAGGGGGCAACCCACCATGTTTAATTGGTTAATTTTAGTCAGGTTTTAAGTTTCTCTCGGGTCTTCCATAGCTTTCTAGCTCTCTAGCTTCTCAAGTTCATCTTCCACTTGAGAGTTGAGGAACCTGGACCATTGGACTCCTTGGCATGCCAGAGGCGACAGGTTACCACCAAGATACCAAGGAGGCGTGTGTGTGGCTGGTTACTTTTGATTTGAGTACTGTTCCATTTATCTCTATAAAAATCTTGAAGGTTGTTTTTTTTGCTCTCAGTGTGAGTGCCCTTGTCATACATCCCAAGGGTGCTTGCAAAACTCTGTGTAGCCTAATTCTGGGACAAAAAACGTATCTTCTGAGACTCTAACCATGTGATATAAACCATAATATTAATCCCCTAAAAATCAGGCAACAAGCCCAAGTCTTGTGTGCTAACTTCCTGGTCTGCTCCCTTCAGGCCCTGCTACTTGCAA
>NW_020712897.1:0-7686 GCF_002925995.2 Terrapene triunguis | reverse complement strand
GCACAGTCTCTTCCTTTCTCATTCTTCCTCGGCTTGCTACCGTCTCTCGCAGGAAACACTGCTCAGCTGGTTCATAGATGGCTTCTTTTCTTTTCCGGATGTTTACACTGTATTTCAGGTCACTTATCTTAAATCAATATCTCGTGTTAGGCGCTGGAGAAATAAGCTGTTATGGAGCTATCCTGTTATTTTCTTAGCTTTTGTGACCTTGGAAAAACAGCTTACTGTAAACCAGGGTTTCTCAGCCTGTGGGTCGGGACCCAAAATTGGGTCTCCAGAATGTTTCAAAGGGTCGTGTGGCAGCTCCCGTGCTCCTGTTCCAGGGGGCTGGCTGGGCTCACCTCCCTGCTCCAAGCACTGCACCCTCTGGGGTCCCAGCGCCAGCCGTCATGATGACAGGAGTCTGGGGAGAACAAATGTGAATGTGTGGCACTGCAGCCCCTTGAGCCAGGTCACAACTCCACTCACACCCAGTTCGTCTAGTCGGGGCAGGGCCAAACCTGTGAGGCGCTGCAACAGCAGGCCAGGAGAGGCGAGCCAGTGCCACAGCGCAGGAGCTGCAAGAGCCACCACTGTGGGGTGAATGCTGGGCAGGATCTGAAACCTGCCCTGGCTATGATCTGGGTCATGACAGGCCATAAACATTCACTAATGGATCCTGAGCCAAAGAAGGTTGAGAACCACAGCTGTACGCTTTCTGCCTCCATTTACCCATGTGTGAAATGGTTACAATAATACTTGCCTGCCTCACAGGAGCGTTGTGACGCTGTGAGTACCTTGAGAGCCTTAGGGGCAAGGCGCTACTTTAAGCATGAAGGTGCCATCGTTGTTACTCTTCCAAGTGGTTTTGTTGTCCTGCTATTTCTTCACACTTACTATTGAGATAGAAACGAGACCCGGTGGTGAGCTGCAATGGATAATGCTCTGGTCATGATAGGCTGCAGCGGTCAGGAATCAATCCCATTACTGCCCCATCTCTGAGCACGAGAGTCTCAGATAGGTCACGTGACACATGAGTCGCGTCAAGTCTTCATCAGTCTTTGCAATCAGAGAGCTTTGCTCCTATTAGCTTTATGATGGTCAAGGCATCCAGGCAAAAGTTAGCAGTCTTACAATTTAATAGAGAAATTAGATTAGATAAGGAATAAAATCAGTAACACCAGGTTCTTTTATGTATAAATCCACAGAGACCGCAATGCAATGGAAAAGAATCCAGCAGCCCCACTAAACTTGTAAGTTAATGACAAGTGAGGCAGATATTGCTGAGAGCATGAATGGAATTTGCATTTTTATCCTTCAGAAAAACCGAAGGGTCATAGAGTGTTATGGAGACACAGGTACGTTGTTCTAGAGCAGGGGTTCACAAACTTGATTCACGGCTTGTTCAGGGTAAGCCCCTGGCGGGCCGTGAAACGCTTCGTTTACCTGAGCGTCCGCAGGTACGGCCGCTCGCAGCTCCCAGTGGCCATGGTTCGCCGTTCCTGGCCAATGGAAAGAAAATGAAAGAGTTTGTTCATACTGGAGCAAAAATTAAGAAAATTAGAAGAATTTTGAAAACGCATATAATGTCTACGGGCTAAACAGAAGCACACTGAAATCAATGATGGTCTTTCAACTGGCTTCAGTGAGCTTTGGATCAGGCCCGTAGATCACATGAAAATCACACACTTGTGTTTTCAATGGAAGAGATAAGGGAAATGTATTTTAAAAAATAAAATACTCAAACCCATCAACTCTGGTTTCTGAGCAACAGGCTATAAAGAAAAACAACTGGTGCCATTTCCTTTAACACTTCCTGTAATAATGTTAAGCGATCATGCTGATCGCTTGTGTATAAGTGTGGATGGTATATGTAATGCAGTGGGAATTCCTCTTTAATCCGACACTCTGAATAGTTGCTCATTGTAAAGAACTACTGATTTTTATTTTTTGAAGTCTCGCAAAGCATTAGAGAAAAGCATCGGAGTACAGTTCATTTAGCCTCATGCATTCAACAAGAGGTCAAGAAAACATGCACAGATTTATTGACCTGGGAATATAGCTTGGAGTCACTTACAGACTAAGCCTGAATGTGATAGGGGGAGCCAGCGGCGGCTCCAGGCACCAGCGCTCCAAGCGCGTGCCTGGGGCGGCAAGCCGTGAGGGGCGCCCTGCTGGACGCCGTGAGGGTGGCAGTCAGGCTGCCTTCGGCGGCATGCCTGCGGGAGGTCCGCCGGTCCCGCGGATTTGGCAGCAATTCGGCGGCGGGTACGCCGAATCTGCGGGACCGGGGACCTCCTGCAGGTGCGCCGCCGAAGGCAGCCTGACTGCCGTGCTTGGGGCGGCAAAAAAGCTAGAGCCGCCCCTGGGGGGAGCTACTAATGAATAGTGCCTTTAAACTGGGCTTCACTGTGCCAAGCAGACAGTGGGCAATTGCCTGTGAGATAAAAACCCAAAGGGCCTGTGGCTGCACCTTTGCCATAATATGATGATATTCATAGTGCTCCTGCAGCTACCAAAATGGGTAAGTAACTGGGTTGTGGCTGAGAAAAGGGAGATAGGTTTTATTCTCACTATTTAAATAAGCATTATACCGTAAAAGTTGGTGTGATGGGGTGTACAAACCCAATGGGGCCACCAGGGATTAAGGAATTACTTTGGATCCAGCCAGCCCCGCCCCGCTGCGCCTGCAGCAAATGCTCCATCTGGTGGAGGAATTAAAAGACCTGGAGACAGCTCATTTGGGGGTGGACCTGGAAGAGAGCAGACCTGCAAACCCCAGCGCCAGCAGTGCAGCGGGAAGGCTGAAATCTCGAAGGTAGCTGCCCCCACAGGGGCCTCCCTTCCCTCAGCGAGGGCCCACCCCAGAAACAGAGAGGGAAGCATCCCCTTCTCCCCTGCATATGGGCCTGGAGATTGGTAATCCCTTTTTATTTTCTTGATTGGGACTACCCCAGCATGGGGAAGCCTTGGACTGAGCTGGCCTGGTGGCACGGGTGGTAAGGGGGAGAGGAAGTGGCCTCGGCTGGCCTGGCTGTATGGCCAGGATGTCACCCTGTCTGTGCAAGCCAGGAGCACCCTTGTGAGCAGGGTTTGGTGGGCAGAATGGTGGCGACTTTGTCCGGTTTTTGACAAAGGAAATGAATATGCTCGTGGGCTGTATCAGGACCCAACATCCGCGGTCTCTTTACAGGAGTGCCTTTGGGCTGCTCGATGCGGAGGAAGAGCAGCAATGTTAATATGTGACGATGCTGCAGTAGCGTGTCAGGGTCCCGTTGTGCTAGTCACTCTACAGACATGCAACATGCCCCAAGGAGCTTACAGTCCACAGGTCAGATGACAGACCATAGGTGAGCGCGCTAAGGGGGGGAGCGCAAGCAAAGAAAGTGACCAGCATGATGAGCAGTGGTCTCAGCACAGCAGCTCGTTAACAGTTGCCTAACGAATGTCACAGACATAACTACTCAGAGCAGAATAAATTATGGTTGTGAACATTGACAAGACAACATGACAACTTGACAATGGCTGACCAAAGATGAATGTAATCAGGTCAGTGTCACTGGGTCAGCAGCCTCTCATGAACTTCCTGGTGGCGTTGGTCACACTACAGGCAGTCTGCCTCAGTTTCCCCTCTTGGACTGTTCAAATAAAACTGCACCAGGCTTTTTGTGATCAAAAATATCCTTTCTTGGCAGGCCACTCCCAGGCCCTACTGAGCTGGAGTCTCTCTCCAGCTCCCTGGACTCTGCTAGAGCCTTGCTCACTCCTTGCAATCTCGTCTCTCTGAGCAGCCCTTCTCATCCCTGTCGCAGCCTCCTGCTGATGATCTCTCCCAGGCGTGGCTCCTTAGTTGGCTAGCCCCAGACCCTCCAGCCCTTAACGGGGGAGCCACCCTGTTAGTTACATTCATGACCTTGGAAAAGGTCCCAGCCTCTAATTACCTCACTTGTTTCTGGCATCCCTGCTGAGTTGAGTGGCACTGGTCAAATAATATTTGAACAATTTATTTGATGATTTTTTCTGATAAAATACTTGACTCCGTCATTTGCCTTTGCAAATAATTAATTTGAAAATTGGAGGGGTGTATCAATATTTGTGAATATACATGAACTTCATACAATAATCCCATGTTTTTTCCCTATTATTCACCTAGATCTAGAGCTGGGGATTTCCTGGGGGGCAGTAGGGTGTTATGACTTGCATCTGAAGAAGTGAGGTTCTTACCCCCGAAAGCTTATGCTCCCAATACTTCTGTTAGTCTCAAAGGTGCCACAGGACCCTCTGTTGCTCTATGCGCAATACAGTACTTCTAAAAATGATATCCACAAAATCACCGGCTGGTCCTGACCTCCACAAGGACATTAGTTGGATTATTAAATAGTGGATGTGCACTCCACATGGTGGCATTGCTTGCACCACTAAATGCTGCAAGCAGGGAGGTTGCACCTAGTTTCTTCTTTCGGTTTGGGGGATTCTGTGTGCCCGTAGACTTGCCAGAGCCAGGCAGGGTGATTCAGCTGGGCCAGAATCATTCACACATTAGGCGATGTGGGCACTGGACAGGTTCATCAGTTGTTTGAAGCTGCTTGGGTGATTTCCATTGTGGGCGAGCAGCCTGGCAGGGCACACCCAGAGTTGCTCTGAGATTGGAACCAAAGGGAACTTGAGGGGAGGAGAGTGACAGCCAGACTGAGGGCATGGCTACACTCGAGACTCCAAAGCGCTGCCGCGGGAGCACTTTGAAGTGTGAGTGTGGTCGCGGTGCCAGCGCTGGGAGAGCTCTCCCAGCGCTGCAGGTACTCCACCTCCCCGAGGGGATTAGCTTACAGCGCTGGGAGCACTGTTTACACTGGCGCTTTACAGCGCTGTAACTTGCTGCGCTCGGGGGGGGGTGTGTTTTTTCACACCCCTGAGCGAGAAAGTTGCAGCGCTGTAAAGCGCCAGTGTAGCCTTAGCCTGAAAGAGCCCAGCCATGGAGCAGTGCAAGGCCCGAAGGCTCCGCTGTACGGATTGTGTTCCAGGGACTGGGCCAGCTTGTTGGATTTAGACCGCAAGCTCCCTCCCCCGCCGGAGAAGGCGAGGACTCGAGCTGCTGCAGGCTGTGCAAATTGCAGAGGGTCATTGCAAAGACTTCAGGGGAGTTTGATGGAGGCCGTAGATCTGTCACTTGTATCCCAGACTTTAAGGAACTGATGTGCCCTGGAGAGGGTGTGGACACCATTCCCCAGAGACTGAGAAGGGTGAGTCCTTCCAGAGGCGGACCCTAAGGGCGGGGGTGTGCGTGCATCATTATATATCACATTTAAAATTTGGATAGTATTAAGACTTGGGGAAATATCTTTAACAGAGTTATTGACAAAATTCCCAATTGTTTCCAGGGTTACGAGGAAGTGCGCATGCGAGTATGTGTGTACAAGTAAATACAAGTATCAGAGGGGTAGCCGTGTTAGTCTGGATCTGTAAAAAGCAACAGAGAGTCCTGTGGCACCTTTAAGACTAACAGATGTATTGGAGCATAAGCTTTCGTGGGTGAATGTTGCGTCTGACGAAGTGGGTATTCACCCACGAAAGCTTATGCTCCAATACATCTGTTAGTCTTAAAGGTGCCACAGGACTCTCTGTTGCTTTTTACGAGTAAATACAGGGCGTCCTCAGACTCACGACACAATTCGTTCCTCAGAATTGCGTTGTAAGTTGAAACGTTGCAAGTCAAAACCACTTTTCCCATAGGAGTCAATGGTATGAAGGGGGGATTGGTTCCTGACTTGATATGCTATTTTCACCACAAAACCCAGATTTTTGTACTAAATGAATTATAGATGACTAATGTTGCAACATTAATTTACTGTACACTGTATTTTGTAAGCGGCATTCAAATGAACATATAAACTCTCCTATGCTGCTCAGAAGGCCAGGGAGAATGGCGCACATGCTGAGCCTCAGCCAATCACTGTTCACGCTTTCTGATTGGCTGAGCCTGGGGCCAGGAGCCAATCAGAAACAAGCGGCAGCCCTACCCAGCAACAAGCTACCCTGCCGTCTCAAAGCCAATCAGAAGCGACCCCTTCCAGGTCCATACCAGTATAATGCAACCAAGAAGTGATTTCAAGCAACTTTATGCAAATCGAGTGTTGTATGGGCGAAACAGGCAGTCAATTGAAAAACATCGTAAGTGGCATCCGACGTAAGTCGGGCGTCGTAAGTCCGAGGACTCCCTGTATACATATTAGCAAACGTTTTCCTTTACAGATTTTGTGTCAGTCTCCCCCTATCCGGGGGTTAACATTCTCCCTCTCGCTCTCTGTACGTATATTGTGGAAAGCCGAAGCTCTGGTGTGTTCTGCAGTAGAGAGGTAAACTGAACCCCAGGAAGAGGAATGAAATACTATCCCTGGCGTTCGCATCCTGCCTTCCTCAAAACCATTACATATGCAACACTTGTGCATGTCTACGGCTCCTGAAAGCTAATTAGAGATTGATTTAGGGAGGCATGTGATTGGTGTGAATATTTCTTCTGACCTCAGCAGCAGATGTCAGGCAAGGAACAGTGAGTAAGAGAGCCAAAACAGATGTTCAGAAAACTCAAAATGAGCAGTTAAGGTTGGCTAGACAGCCCCCTGCCCTTCGATGATATATTATCATGGACATATCTTGTGGGATTGAGAAGGTAATTTCTTGTTTTGGGATGTGAAATAATGGAGATCGCTTCTACCAGCAGGCTGGCAGATCACAGGACTCTCCCAACCCGCTGTGCAGGTCTCTGCAGCCATTGCCTGAGTGACTGTCCCCAGGGACACCAAACCGTGGACTTGGCTGTCTCTTCCACTCAGGTTCGGATATATTTTTTGCTTAAATGTGACTCTCTGCTAAGGGAACAGAGCAGCCGTTTCAAGCCTGTTCTCTTTAGTTCTTGAGCTCTCCAACAGCCCCACCGTGCTGTTTGTCTCCTTTGGGCCTGCTCGTAGGATCTGACCATATTAGCTGATGCTGTCCCTTGGAGGAGCACGGGAAGGCTAACTTGTACCGTCTTGGTTGCATTTACTCACTCAGACTGCAGCCCATAGGGCTAGCCTGCTTGCTTGCGTTATTATAGCTTTTCTTATGGGTTTGTTGTTTGTTTTATTATAATAGATAATAGATTTATAGCTTTGTACTGGAGTATTTTTGGGCAGTAACGCAAGGAACATACAGGCCACATCCTGTATGATGAGCTAAACCAAATTAGCATAACTATGTTCGGCTTAACATAGATAAGTGATGATGGCGAAAGCAAGTTTGTATACTTAGAATCATAGAATATCAGGGTTGGAAGGGACCTCAGGAGGTCATCTAGTCCACCCCCCTGCTCAAAGCAGGACCAATCCCAAACTAAATCATCCTAGCCAGGGCTTTGTCAAGCCTGACCTTAAAAGCCTCTAAGGATGGAGATTCCACCACCTCCCTAGGTAACCCATTCCAGTGCTTCACCACCCTCCTAGTGAGAGTTTTACCTAGTAATCAACCTAAACCTCCCCATGTGTTCCAGCCCCCTAATCATTTTTGTTGCCCTCCGCTGGACTCTTTCCAATTTTTCCACATCCTTCTTGTAGTGTGGGGCCCAAAACTGGACACAGTACTCCAGATGAGGCCTCACCAATGCCGAATAGAGGGGAATGATCACGTGTGCTAACTTCCTGGTCTGCTCCCTTCAGGCCCTGCTACTTGCAA
>NW_020712896.1:0-3811 GCF_002925995.2 Terrapene triunguis | reverse complement strand
GCACAGTCTCTTCCTTTCTCATTCTTCCTCGGCTTGCTACCGTCTCTTGCAGGAAACACTGCTCAGCTGGTTCATAGGTGGCTTCTTTTCTTTTCCGGATGTTTACACTGTATTTCAGGTCACTTATCTTTAATCAATATCTCGTGTTAGGCGCTGGAGAAATAAGCTGTTATGGAGCTATCCTGTTATTTTCTTAGCTTTTGTGACGTTGGAAAAACAGCTTACTGTAAACCAGGGTTTCTCAGCCTGTGGGTCGGGACCCAAAATTGGGTCTCCAGAATGTTTCAAAGGGTCGTGTGGCAGCTCCCGTGCTCCTGTTCCAGGGGGCTGGCTGGGCTCACCTCCCTGCTCCAAGCACTGCAACCTCTGGGGTCCCAGCGCCAGCCGTCATGATGACAGGAGTCTGGGGAGAACAAATGTGAATGTGTGGCACTGCAGCCCCGTGAGCCAGGTCACAACTCCACTCACACCCAGTTCGTCTAGTCGGGGCAGGGCCAAACCTGTGAGGCGCTGCAACAGCAGGCCAGGAGAGGCGAGCCAGTGCCACAGCGCAGGAGCTGCAAGAGCCACCACTGTGGGGTGAATGCTGGGCAGGATCTGAAACCTGCCCTGGCTATGATCTGGGTCATGACAGGCCATAAACATTCACTAATGGATCCTGAGCCAAAAAAGGTTGAGAACCACAGCTGTACGCTTTCTGCCTCCATTTACCCATGCGTGAAATGGTTACAATAATACTTGCCTGCCTCACAGGAGCGTTGTGACGCTGTGAGTACCTGGAGAGCCTTAGGGGCAAGGCGCTCCTTTAAGCATGAAGGTGCCATCGTTGTTACTCTTCCAAGTGGTTTTGTTGTCCTGCTATTTCTTCACACTTACTATTGAGATAGAAACGAGACCCGGTGGTGAGCTGCAATGGATAATGCTCTGGTCATGATAGGCTGCAGCCGTCAGGAATCAATCCCATTACTGCCCCATCTCAGATAGGTCACGTGACACATGAGTCGCGTCAAGTCTTCATCAATCTTTGTAATCAGAGAGCTTTGCTCCCATTAGCTTTATGATGGTCAAGGCATCCAGGCAAAAGTTAGCAGTCTTACAATTTAATAGAGAAATTAGATTAGATAAGGAATAAAATCAGTAACACCAGGTTCTTTTATGTATAAATCCACAGAGACAGCAATGCAATGGAAAAGAATCCAGCAGCCCCACTAAACTTGTAAGTTAATGACAAGTGAGGCAGATATTGCTGAGAGCATGAATGGAATTTGCATTTTTATCCTTCAGAAAAACCGAAGGGTCATAGAGTGTTATGGAGACACAGGTACGTTGTTTTAGAGCAGGGGTTCGCAAACTTGATTCACGGCTTTTTCAGGATAAGCCCCTGGCGGGCCGTGAAATGCTTCGTTTACCTGAGCGTCCGCAGCTACGGCCGCTCGCAGCTCCCAGTGGCCGTGGTTCGCCGTTCCTGGCCAATGGAAAGAAAATGAAAGAGTTTGTTCATACTGGAGCAAAAATTAAGAAAATTAGAAGAATTTTGAAAACGCATATAATGTCTACGGGCTAAACAGAAGCACACTGAAATCAATGATGGTCTTTCAACTGGCTTCAGTGAGCTTTGGATCAGGCCCGTAGATCACATGAAAATCACACACTTGTGTTTTCAATGGAAGTGATAAGGGAAATGTATTTTAAAAAATAAAATACTCAAACCCATCAACTCTGGTTTCTGAGCAACAGGCTATAAAGAAAAACAACTGGTGCCATTTCCTTTAACACTTCCTGTAACAATGTTAAGCGATCATACTGATCGCTTGTGTGTAAGTGTGGATGGTATATGTAATGCAGTGGGAATTCCTCTTTAATCCGACACTCTGAATAGTTGCTCATTGTAAAGAACTACTGATTTTTATTTTTTGAAGTCTCGCAAAGCATTAGAGAAAAGCATTGGAGTACAGTTCATTTAACCTCATGCATTCAACAAGAGGTCAAGAAAACATGCACAGATTTATTGACCTGGGAATATAGCTTGGAGTCACTTACAGACTAAGCCTGAATGTGATAGGGGGAGCCAGCGGCGGCTCCAGGCACCAGCGCTCCAAGCGCGTGCCTGGGGCGGCAAGCCATGAGGGGCGCCCTGCTGGATGCCGTGAGGGTGGCAGTCAGGCTGCCTTCATTTACTCACTCAGACTGCAGCCCATAGGGCTAGCCTGCTTGCTTACTTTATTATAGCTTTTCTTATGGGTTTGTTGTTTGTTTTATTATAATAGATAATAGATTTATAGCTTTGTACTGAAGTATTTTTGGGCAGTAACGCAAGGAACATACAGGCCACATCCTGTATGATGAGCTAAACCAAATTAGCATAACTATGTTCGACTTAACATAAGTGATGATGGCGAAAGCAAGTTAGTATACTTAGAATCATAGAATATCAGGGTTGGAAGGGACCTCAGGAGGTCATCTAGTCCAACCCGCTGCTCAAAGCAGGACCAATCCCCAACTAAATCATCCTAGCCAGGGCTTTGTCAAGCCTGACCTTAAAAACCTCTCAGGAAGGGGATTCCACCACCTCCCTAGGTAACCCATTCCAGTGCTTCACCACCCTCCTAGTGAGAGTTTTTCCTAGTAATCAACCTAAACCTCCCCAACTGCAACTTGAGACCATTGCTCCTTGTTCTGTCATCTGGTACCACTGAGAACAGTCTAGATCCATCCTCTTTGGAACCCCCTTTCAGGTACTTGAAAGCAGCTATCAAATCCCCCCTCATTCTTCTCTTCTGCAGACTAAACAATCCCAGTTCCCTCAGCCTCTCCTCATAAGTCATGTGCTCCAGACCCCTAATCATTTTTGTTGCCCTCCGCTGGACTCTTTCCAATTTTTCCACATCCTTCTTGTAGTGTGGGGCCCAAAACTGGACACAGTACTCCAGATGAGGCCTCACCAATGTCGAATAGAGGGGAACGATCACGTCCCTTGATCTGCTGGCAATGCCCCTACTTATACAGCCCCAAATGCCGTTAGCCTTCTTGGCAACAAGGGCACTCTGTTGACTCATATCCAGCTTCTCGTCCACTGTAACCCCTAGGTCCTTTTCTGCAGAACTGCTGCCTAGCCATTCGGTCCCTAGTCTGTAGCAGTGCATGGGATTCTTCCATCCTAAGTGCAGGACTCTGCACTTGTCCTTGTTGAACCTCATCAGATTCCTTTTGGCCCAATCCTCCTTGTCTAGGTCCCTCTGTATCCTATCCCTACCCTCCAGCGTATCTACCACTCCTCCCAGTTTAGTGTCATCTGCAAACTTGCTGAAGGTGCAGTCCACGCCCTCTTCCAGATCATTAATGAAGATATTGAACAAAACCAGCCCCAGGACTGACCCTTGGGACACTCCGCTTGATACCGGCTGCCAGCTAGACATGGAGCCATTGAGCACTACCCGTTGATCCTGATGATCTAGCCAGCTTTCTATCCACCTTATAGTCCATTCATTGAGCCCATACTTCTTTAACTTGCTAGCAAGAACACTGTGGGAGACCGTATCAAAAGTTTTGCTAAAGTCAAGGAATAACACGTTCACTGCCTTTCCCTCATCCACAGAGCCAGTTATCTCATCATAGAAGGCAATTAGGTTAGTCAGGCATGACTTGCCCTTGGTGAATCCATGCTGACTGTTCCCGATCACTTTCCTCTCCTCTAAGTGCTTCAGAATTGATTCCTTGAGGACCTGCTTCATGATTTTTCCAGGGGCTGAGGTGAGGCTGACTGACCTGTAGTTCCCCGGATCCTCTTCCTTCCCTTTTTTAAAGATGGGCG
>NW_020712895.1:0-1110 GCF_002925995.2 Terrapene triunguis | reverse complement strand
CAGCCCTGACCCGCAGCCCCCTGGGTCCCAGCCCTGCCCCCCAGCCCCGCCAGTGCCCCTCAGCCCTGACCCGCAGCCCCCTGGGTCCCAGCCCTGCCCCCCAGCCCCGCCAGTGCCCCTCAGCCCTGACCCGCAGCCCCCTGGGTCCCAGCCCTGCCCCCCAGCCCCGCCAGTGCCCCTCAGCCCTGACCCGCAGCCCCCTGGGTCCCAGCCCTGCCCCCCAGCCCTGCCAGTGCCCCTCAGCCCCCTGGGTCCCAGCCCTGCCGGTGCCCCTCAGCCCTGTCCCGCAGCCCCCTGCCATCCCAGCCCCGCCGGGCTCTGAACAGGTCCCTTTATACTTCGTGGTGAAGCCATTTTTAGCATCCACCTATTCAGGCCCCTCTACAACCCTCCTCACTGTGGGCTCTGGGCACCTCCCCAAGCGCACAGGGAGTTTGAGAGCAGGTCCTGGAGTCTGACCTCCTCTCCCCCCAGCCCACCCTACACCCACGGGAGATTTACCCTTCCCGCGCTCTCCGGGAGCCTTATCCCAAATGGGGAAACCGAGGCGCAGTGGGGGTGAAGGGACTTGGCCAGGGTCACACTGGGAGTCTGTGGCAGCGTCAGGATTTGAACCCAGGTCTCCCATAGGCCCAGGCCTCTGCCCTACCCTCTAGGACGCAGCTGCCTCTGTGTGCAGTGGGGCACAGGGGAAGATGGCCCCGATCCTGCGGGTTGGCTCTGCCCTACTTGCCGCGCGAGGCCCAGGGAGGCAGCAGAAGAGCCAGGGGTTGGACCCAGGTGTCTTGAGCTCCAGCCCAGGCCCTTCCAGAAGGATTTCAAAGGCTGTCACCACCAATGTGTCCGGCGCTGGCTGCCAGCAAGCGTTGGGTCCCTGCCTCCCGGGGCCCAGCAGCCCTTTGAGGGAGAGCCAGACTTGCCAGTGTGACGTTCTTGGGGGCCCGACTGCCTTGAAAGGGTCGGATTTGCACAGCGCCTGGCACAGCCTGGAGGCCAGGCCTCTGCGGAGGGGCTCAGGGTGGGTACTCACCCGAGTGGGCAGCGCCCGTGCCCATGCAGAAGGCCACCAGCACGCACAGGAGGGAGCTGCGGGCCTTGCCCATGTTCTAC
>NW_020712894.1:0-4355 GCF_002925995.2 Terrapene triunguis | reverse complement strand
GCAAGCATTTATACCTTTTGTCACATACAGTAATGATCAACAGCTGCATTTTGTTTATACATATTCCTTCCTGATATCTCACTTTTCTTATTAATTTCCACCACAGTCTACATTCCATTCTTATCTAACACAAGGTCAAAACAGTATCTCTTACAGTCAGTTCCCACTCGCCTAGGCCTTCAAGACTTGCGTTATTAGAGTCAGTGTCAGCGTGATTTTATTAGCCTGACTCTTGCTCTATTCCTAGAGACTAAGATATCTATGTTCAAATTCCCTTTATCCCTTTCTCCACTGCCCCACTCCCCCCTTTTGTGCTTTCAGCACAACTATCAATCTTAAACCTCCATTTTCATCAAACCTTGTATTTCTGACTCTAGCTCACAAGGTACAACCTTCTGGGGTTTAATTGAATACAATGACAAAGCATAGTTAGTATGAACATGGAAGGTGCTATTATTAGTACATCCTTTACAACAACAATAACCTAACCCTAAACTAAATAACAACAGTAAAAGCATTAACATTCCCATTGTAATAATATGATGGAGTTGCTGTACAACCTTAGTCACAGAACACAATACATCATACTTAGTACATAAAGTAGACACTCTATAGGCTGTATGAAAAGCATACTTTTTCAATGTGATATATATTTTGGAGCATATGAATTTGCCCTTGTAATTCAGAGATTTTTCTGGACCTCTGGTAGGAGTAAAAGCAAATTTTGGAATTGATCAGGTGCTAAGGCAGTCCAATGAAAGGGTATCGGGAACCTAAGGGCTGATTGTAGAATTCTATCTGCAGGCCAATAAATGATATCATTGCTTGTAGCAGTGGTGAGATTAAAATGTATGTCTTGCAAAGTGGTGGCCTTCACATACACACGGCTATCATTAGCTTGGAAAAGCAGGTGTCCTGTCAGGGTAGTTCCTTGTCCCATACTCTCCCAACAAACATTGTCATGAACAGTGACAACTTCTCCAGGCTTCAGTTTATGTACACACTGAAGTTGTGGGGATTCTAATGGCCAGAGTGTCCATTGACGCCCTATCCCTATCCAAATATCGGGTGTTATTCCAGGAGCACTGACTATAAATTGATTAGGTATACCAGGTAGTTTAATTTCCCAAATGTCTCAGTGAATTATCCAATCCCACATGCATCCTCCCCACGGACCTGGCAGGATTCAGTATGTGGGAGCCCACACCCCTTCAACCGGCCCGTATGCTTGGAAGGAGCACTGTGAGCGTCTGCACTTCCATCCTAAAAATCTCCAAGTATGTCTCCATGGCCACAGATCAAATGCCATTCCTGAGGTATCTGTAAGGGCAGTGGTCCAAGCCTGATGCTCAAGATCACTCCAAATGGCCATGAGCTGATTATTCAGAAAATCCTGAATTTCTGAACATTCCAGATCCCACTGCAATTCCTTTTCAGCCTCAGTGATATTCAATACCATCTCTGTCAACAGCTTCTGGGTCATTGAACTAAGGGCAGAAGTAACATGTAATTCATCAACTCCAGCCTGTACCTGGGTTAACTGTGCTCCAATAATAAGATCCGTGGCCTTTTCCAGTTGCTCTAATTTCTCATCATATTGTTGGCCTTTGTAAATGTTCCAAATTGCTGCTGCACTATTGGCACCATCCCATAGGGATCACTAAGATGTAAAGGCCTTGGCCATTGGAGTATATGGTATTGTCTGTATTAGGATGTGTTACAGGAGTGGTAGTGGTAGTGATAGTGATAGTGAGGATAATGGCGGGGGTAGTGGTCGTGGCAGCAAGGCGCCTTTGGTATTTGTCATCTGAAAGTCAATTAGGGAGGGCTATACATGCTGAAGGTACTTGTCCGAAAGCACAGAGCCCAGTCCCTGGAATAAACCCAAAGCACCACTCAATACCACAGTCCCAAGCACGGTTCCCAAAAGTTCCACCCTGCCAGGTTACGATACTCCGTCTCTTCCACCAGGGCCAATTCTTAATGTCTTTTGTATTCAAGAATCCCTGGACTTTGGCGGTTTCAGCGGAACGAACATACCTTCTTCTTCTTCTTTCCTGGAACAGTCGTGGTTCAGCATCGTAAAGGGGAGAGGTTACCAGCACGTCACCCTGTAATAATTGGGTTCCTCCAGCAGTTGGTGAATGTATGGTGGTTCTGTTAGTGGACAAGGGAGAGGTTACCAGCACTTGTCCTTTTCTCCTGCTGTCCAGAAGGAGGAAAAAGTACCAGAAGGAGGGACAGGCTGATCAGCAGTCGGAGGGTCATCTTGAGGTGGAGGGGCCTTTTTGCAGTGAGAAGCATGGGTCCAGGCAGTTAGTACTTGGCACTTCACAGCGATGTTGGTAGTTATCAGGACTTGGTAAGGGCCTTTCCAGCACGGAGTCAGAGCGGTCTTTTGTTGATGGACCTTTATGTAGACCCAGTCTCCTGGTTCCAGCGAATGGCAGGATCCTTGGGTAGTGCTTCTTTCACCTGTGTATAAAAAGACCTGACACATTTCATTAATGCCTGGCAGTAATTAACTATTGTATCATCCATCAAATGAATGTCCATCTGGGCAAGGGCCAGTGGGGGTGCAGCCAGTAGTCGCATCGGGCGCCCTGTCAGGATCTCATGTGGCCTAAGTCCAGTCTTTCGGTTGGGAGTGACCCTCATGCTCATCAATGCTAATGGCAGGGCATTTGGCAATTTTAAGTTTGTTTCTGCACAAATCTTGGCCAGTTTGTTTTTCAGAATCCCACTCTGACGTTTCACTGTCCCAGCAGACTGTGGTGGTGGGGACAGTGGAGGTTGTATTGGATCTGCAAGGCTGCATATAACTCCTTTACAATCTGCCCAGTAAAATGAGTACCATGATCACTGTTGATACTCACAGGTATGCCAAACCTTGGAATAAAACCCTTAAACAAATTTTCACAACAGTCTTAGCATCTGCCTTTCTGCAAGGGAAGGTCTCAACCCAATTTGAAAATACATCAACTACAACTAACACATAATCATAATTACAACATTTAGACATTTGGATAAAATCAATCTGAATATTTACAAAAAGTCCCCAAGGAGGTGTGCTGTTTTTCTAGCTGTAACTGCTTTTCCAATATTATGTTGCTGGCAGTATTATTCCAATATTATATTGCTGACCCTCCTCCCTCAGTGAGTCTCCAGGAAAGGCAGATCAGCACTGTATGTGGCCAACACTATTGCAAGTAGGTAGGAGAGGCCGAGGGGGAAGAAAAACAAAAGAAAGGAGCAGAGAACAAATAAACTCAACACTACAACTAACAAACTCAGTGCAAAGATAAGAGAACTCCAGCCCAAGGCCAGCTGCTACCCGCCAAGACAGAAGGGTGGGGGGGGGGAGGTCCAACCCCCGACCAGCTGTGAGGAAAAAAGAACTAAGTGACACACAGAGCTGCAAAGATGACAGTGAGAACAGTGAAGGCCAAGACAGAAAAGAAAACAGTTTCCAGAGCCGGGATGTTTTGGAAAAGGAAAACAACAGATCTAAGACTACAAAGATGGAAAACACCAACCACCAGGCAAATTAAAATTAGGTGCATACCAATCTCGTTAACTGCAGCAATCATCTCCCCCTTTGCACGAAATAGGGAAAGAGCACCTGAGGCACAACCAGGCGGCCATCTGGGGAGTGCCAAAGGTGATCAGGGTGTAAAGTGCACCCAGTAGCACTCCAAGAATATTTCTCAGCTTAGCGCAGCCTCTGACACATATATTAAAACCTTAGTATTTCCTGATAGTATCCAAACTACTTTGTATTCCAAGTAGGATAAACAAGTATCTGCATTTAGCTCTAACCCTTCCATTTGGTTTTAAACTAGGCTGTCCTGTAGAAAATTAAACACAACAATTCTAGACACAAGACAAAACACCACAAGGACATAGGACACAGAACACAATTTCTATTGTGCCAGTAAATGCATGGTATGTTGGATTGCTCTTTAGCTGGCATTAGCTTTCTCTAATTTTCTAAAAGACAAAAACATATTCCTACCCCTTCTGGGGCAATCAGTCATTATTTAAAATATTTCTTTCTTATACAAATACCCTTGCTGATTGCAGGCAAGACAGAGGAATTACCCCCAATATTTTTCTGTGTTTGTTTCATAGGCAGGCCAGGTTTCAGTGGCTTCTACCTTATCAATTAGGCAATTTGCATTAGCACACAGATGTTTCCTGGCTCGCTTTTAGATCCAGAGCCATTTGAGCAATTGCAAATGCATGGGAGAGTACTCATGGGCAGGGGTTTCCCTCCCGAGGCAGGTCTCCGTTAGATAAACAATTACAGCAAGCATTTATACCTTTTGTCACATACAGTAATGATCAACAGCTGC
>NW_020712893.1:1005-1345 GCF_002925995.2 Terrapene triunguis | reverse complement strand
GGAATCCCTGCACGGACACCCTGCTTCACACCCTGCTACCATCCCCCACGGGGAATCCCTGAACAGACACCCTGCTTCACACCGTGCCACCATCCCCCACGGGGAATCCCTGCACTGACACCCTGCTTCACACCCTGCTACCATCGCCCATGGGGAATCCCTGCACACGGACACACTGCTTCACACCGTGCTACCATCCCCCATGGGGAATCCCTGCTCAGACACCCTGCTTCACACCCTGCTACCATCCCCCATGGGGAATCCCTGCGCAGACACCCTGCTTCACACCGTGCCACCATCCCCCACGGGGAATCCCTGCACTGACACCCTGCTTCACACC
>NW_020712893.1:0-905 GCF_002925995.2 Terrapene triunguis | reverse complement strand
GGGGAATCCCTGCGCAGACACCCTGCTTCACACCGTGCTACCATCCCCCACGGGGAATCCCTGCGCAGACACCCTGCTTCACACCGTGCTACCATCCCCCGCGGGGAATCCCTGCACAGACACCCTGCTTCACACCGTGCTACCATCCCCCACGGGGAATCCCTGCACAGACACCCTGCTTCACACCGTGCTACCATCCCTCGCGGGGAATCCCTGCACGGATACCCTGCTTCACACCCTGCTACCATCCCCCACAGGGAATCCCTGCACAGACACCCTGCTTCATACCGTGCTACCATCCCCCACGGGGAATCCCTGCACCGACACCCTGTTTCACACCCTACCATCCCCCCATGGGGAATCCCTGCACCGACACCCTGCTTCACCCCGTGCTACCATCCCCCCCGGGGAATCCCTGCGCAGACACCCTGCTTCACGCCGTGCTACCATCCCCCGCGGGGAATCCCTGCTTCACCGTGGGCTACAGTCCCCGTAGGGGAATCACATCAGAGCATCCCTCTGCGTCCCAGAATAGATAAAATAAATAAATGGAGATATCCTATCTCCTAGAACTGGAAGGGACCCTGAAAGGTCATCCAGTCCAGCCCCCTGCCTTCACTAGCAGGATTAAGTACTGATTTTTGCCCCAGATCCCTAAGTGGCCCCCTCAAGGATTGAACTCCCAACCCTGGGTTTAGCAGGCCAATGCTCAAACCACTGAGCTACCCCTCGGCGCTAGTCCCACCCTGTGTCTCAGAGCTGGTGCCCAGGGCTGCAGCTGCCCTGGTTGTGCTGCCCAACACCGGCAGGGTTAGTGACCATGAAGAGTGTTCTCCGTCCTCCCCTTAGGAGGATTACGAAGCTGAGATGAAGAGCAGGCTGGATGAAGAGGGCTACAGGGACCC
>NW_020712892.1:0-1079 GCF_002925995.2 Terrapene triunguis | reverse complement strand
GTTCTAACCACTAAACCCCACTCCCCTTCCACCTGTAAAGAGAACCCGGGAGTCCTGGCTCCCAGCCCCCCTGCTCTAACCACTAAACCCCACTGCCTGCACTCTGCGCCTGAGACCCCTGAACAGAACCCAGAAGCTACGAGGCCTCGACCCGTCCTCCAGGCCACACAAAAGCGAGCAGAGCGCCCCAGAGCCGGAACTGCAGCAGCCGGGGGGCAGGAAAGCTGGGGGCAGGCGTCAGCTGGGGAAAGGAGCAGATGCTAGAGCCGCAAGCGGCCTTTGGGCACCAGGCCAGAAGCCTGGGCGGGAAGAGAGAGACAATGGGGCGTTGTCTCCACAGGAGCAGCTGGGGCGGGGGGAGGTTAATGGGGAGACATGAGCTGGGTCAGAGGAGACACACAAACACACATGGTCCCCGTGGGGGAGAGGAATCCAGTGTAAAGGCTGGCAAGAAATCTCCCCCGGAGAAGGATCCCAGGAGGAGGGACGGTGGTACGGTGATCCAGCGTAAAGAGGTGGAAGTTGTTCCCGGGGGGGAGGAATCCAGTGGGTGGCGGGAGAAGGGGAAGAGAGAATCTAGTCCTAAGAGGATCCCCTAAAGCCGGGGTTCTCCACCAGGCGTACGCATACCCCTGGGGTCCATCAACTCCGCCTCATTTTACAACAGGCTGCATAAACAGCACTAGCGAGGCCAGGACAAACTAAAATTTCCGACAGCCAATGACTCGTGTAGACGACCCACCGAAACGGAAGTACAATGTTGATATTCCGGTGGATTTCTTTTAGAAGACTGTGGTCAAAATGAGAACGTCAGCCACTCGGCAGGGCTAGCGCGCTGGGCCACTTTGGTCTTTTGAGGTCTGGTTTGGCAAGCAAGTCGGTCTTAAGCGAGGTGCAATTTGGGGGTGCGCGAGAGTCGCGAAAGGGGGACAGGCGTCTGGACAGGTTGAGAGCCGCTGCCCTAGAGATCCTAGGGAAGGAATCCAAAGAGAGCAGAAAGTTGGAGGGGCAAAGGGATGGAGTGGGAGGGGAGAAAGGGCCCCAGCGTAGGAGTGGAGGGTAGATTTCAAGGGATCTAA
>NW_020712891.1:0-1218 GCF_002925995.2 Terrapene triunguis | reverse complement strand
TAAACCCCACTCCCCTTCCACCTGTAAAGAGAACCCAGGAGTCCTGGTTCCTATCCCCCCTGCTCTAACCACCAGACCCCACTGCCTGCACTCTGCGCCTGAGACCCCTGAACAGAACCCAGAAGCTAGGAGGCCTCGACCCGTCCTCCAGGCCACACAAAAGCGAGCAGAGCGCCCCAGAGCCGGAACTGCTGCAGCCGGGGGGCAGGAAAGCTGGGTGCAGGCGTCAGCTGGGGAAAGGAGCAGATGCTAGAGCCGCGAGCGGCCTCTGGGCACCAGGCCAGGAGCCTGGGGGGAAGAGAGAGACAATGGGGCGTTGTCTCCACAGGAGCAGCCGTGAGGGGTGGGGAGGTTAATGGGGTGACATGAGCTGGGTCAGAGGAGACACACAAACACACATGGTCCCCGTGGGGGAGAGGTATCCGTGTTCCCCATGGGGGAGAGGAATCCAGTGCAAAGGGGAAGGAAGACCCCCAGCGTAAAGGGGGTCAAGAGATCCCTGTGGGGAAAGGAATCCAGTGTAAGGAGGAAGCAGGCGATTCCCTGAAATCCAGGTGGAGGAGAAGAAATCCAGTGTAAAGGCTGGCAAGAAATCTCCCCCGGAGAAGGATCCCAGGAGGAGGGATGGTGGTACGGTGATCCAGCGTAAAGAGGTGGAAGTTGTTCCCGGGGGGGGAGGAATCCTGTGGGTGGCGGGAGAAGGGGAAGAGAGAATCTAGTCCTAAGAGGATCCCCTAAAGCAGGGGTTCTCCACCAGGCGTACGCATACCCCCGGGGTCCATCAACTCCGCCTCGTTTTACAACAGGCTGCATAAACAGCACTAGCGAGGCCAGGACAAACTAAAATTTCCCACAGCCAATGACTCGTGTAGACGACCCACCGAAACGGAAGTACAATGTTGATATTCCGATGGATTTCTTTTAGAAGACTGTGGTCAAAATGAGAACGTCAGCCACTCGGCAGGGCTAGCGCGCTGGGACACTTTGGTCTTTTGAGGTCTGGTTTGGCAAGCAAGTCGGTCTTAAGCGAGGTGCAATTTGGGGGTGCGCGAGAGTCGCGAAAGGGGGACAGGCGTCTGGACAGGTTGAGAGCCGCTGCCCTAGAGATCCTAGGGGAGGAATCCAAAGAGAGCAGAAAGTTGGAGGGGCAAAGGGATGGAGTGGGAGGGGGGAAAGGGCCCCAGCGTAGGAGTGGAGGGTAGATTTCAAGGGATCTAA
>NW_020712890.1:0-2889 GCF_002925995.2 Terrapene triunguis | reverse complement strand
AAAATTCAGATAGTATTACAAAATAAATTGTATCCCATTCAAGGTCACTCGTTTCCATAAAAGAGAATATTTTGAGACAATAGGTTGGATATTACTATATCTGAGTGTAATTAATAACAATAGGTTCCTAAAGAAAAGAAGAGTTTACTTACCCTTGGAGTAACTTGAGTTCAAGATGTTTTGTCCCTATGGATGCTCCACTGTTGGATGCACACATGCCTGTGTGCCCTCGGACGGAGAATGCAAAGCAGTGTCCATTGGCTTGTTCAGAGTAGTGCCTCATGCATCCAAATAAGGGCATACATGGAGACATAGACCTGCCACCACTCGCTTCCCTCTTGACCACAAAGCAGAACCGCCACAACCAAGGGAAGGAGGTGGAGCACTCATAGGGGCAAAACATCCCAAAGAATTCAAGTTACTCCAAGGTCAGTACTTCTCCTTCTTTGACTGCATGTTCCTATGCGTGCTGCAGTAAAGGCACCACAGAGAATGAGTGCAGGCAGAAGACAGTTTTTAAAACCCAGGATCCAGGGTATAGTTCCCATTGTGGGAGAATGGAATGGTCCCGAAACAGGGAAAGAACTTCACTAACTAAACTATCTATCTACAATTATATACAACTATCATAGAATATCAAGGTTGGAAGGGACCTCAGGTGGTCATCTAGTCCAACCCCCTGCTCAAAGCAGGACCAATCCCCAACTAAATCATCCCAGCTAGGGCTTTGTCAAGCCTGACCTTAAAAACCTCTAAGGAAAGAGATTCCACCACCTCCTTAGGTAACCCATTCCAGTGCTTCACCACCCTCCCAGTGAAAAAGTTTTTCCTAGTATCCAACCTAAACCTCCCCCACTGCAACTTGAGACCATTACTCCTTGTTCTGTCATCTGGTAACACTGAGAACAGTCTAGATCCATCCTCTTTGGAAATCCCTTTCAGGTAGTTGAAAGCAGCTATCAAATCCCCCCTCATTCTTCTCTTCTGCAGAGTAAACAATCCCAGTTCCCTCAGCCTCTCCTCATAAGTCATGTGCTCCAGCCCCCTAATCATTTTTTGTTGCCCTCTGCTGGACTCTTTCCAATTTTTCCACATCCTTCTTGTAGTGTGGGGCCCAAAACTGGACACAGTACTCCAGATGAGGCCTCACCAATGTTGAATAGAGGGGAATGATCACGTCCCTCAATCTGCTGGCAATGCTCCTACTTATACAGCCCAAAATGCCATTAGCCTTCTTGGCAACAAGGGTACACTGTTGACTCATATCTAGCTTCTTGTCCATTGTAACCCGTAGGTCCTTTTCTGCAGAACTGCTGCCTAGCCATTCGGTCCCTAGTCTGTAGCAGTGCATGGGATTCTTCCATCCTAAGTGCAGGACTCTGCACTTGTCCTTGTTGAACCTCATCAGATTTCTTTCGGCCCAATCCTTTAATTTGTCTAGGTCCCTCTGTATCCTATCCCTACCCGCCAATGTATCTACCACTCCTCCCAGTTTAGTGTCATCTGCAAACTTGCTGAGGGTGCAGTCCACACCATCCTCCAGATCATTAATGAAGATACTGAACAAAACCGGCCCCAGGACCGACCCTGAGGGTACTCCGCTTGATACCGGCTGCCAACTAGACATGGAGCCATTGATTACTACCCGTTGAGCCCGACGATCTAGCCAGCTTTCTATCCACCTTATAGTCCATTCATCCAGCCCATACTTCTTTAACTTGCCGGCAAGAATACTGTAGGAGACTGTATCAAAAGCTCTGCTAAAGTCAAGGAATAACACATCCACTGCTTTCCCCTCATCCACAGACCCAGTTATCTTGCCATAGAAGGCAATTAGGTTAGTCAGGCATGACTTGCCCTTGGTGAATCCATGCTGCCTGTTCCTGATCACTTTTCTGTCCTCTAAGGGCTTCAGAATTGATTCCTTGAGGACCTGCTCCATGATTTTTCCAGGGACTGAGGTGAGGCTGACTGGCCTGTAGTTCCCCAGATCCTCCTTCTTCCCTTTTTAAAAGATGGGCACTACATTACCCTTTTTCCAGTCATCCGGGACCTCCCCCGATCGCCATGAGTTTTCAAAGATAATGGCCAATGGCTCTGCAATCACATCCGCCAACTCGTTTAGCACCTTCAGATGCAGCACATCTAGACTCATCGACTTGTGCTCGTCTAGCTTTTCTAAATAGTCCTGAACCACTTGTTTCTCCACAGAGGGCTGGTCACCTCCTCCCCATGCTGTGCTGCCCAGTACAGTAATCTGGGAGCTGACCTTATTCGTGAAGACAGAGGCAAAAAAAGCATTGTGTACATTAGCTTTTTCCACATCCTCTGTCACTAGGTTGCCTCCCCCATTCAGTAAGTGGCCCAGACTTTCCTTGACTTTCTTCCTATTGCTAACATACCTGAAGAAGCCCTTCTTCTTACTCTTAACATCTCTTGCTATCTGCAACTCCAAGTGTGATTTGGCCTTCCTGATTTCACTCCTGCATTCCTGAACAATATTTTTATACTCCTCCCTGGTCATTTGTCCAATCTTCCACTTCTTGTAAGCTTCTTTTTTGTGTTTAAGATTAACAAGGATTTCACTGTTAAGCCAAGCTGGTCGCCTGCCCTATTTACTATTCTTTCTACACACCGGGATGGTTTGTTCCTGCAACCTTAATAAGGATTCTTTAAAATACAGCCAGATCTCCTGGACTCCTTTCCCCCCTCATGTTATTCTCCCAGGGGATCCTGCCCATCAGTTCCCTGAGGGAGTCAAAGTCTGCTTTTCTGAAGTCCAGGGTCCGTATTCTGCTGCTCTCCTTTCTTCCATCTCATGGTCACTGCCTCCCAGGTTCCCATCTACTTTTGCTTCCCCTACTAATTCTTCCCTGTTTGTGAGCAGCA
>NW_020712889.1:0-1498 GCF_002925995.2 Terrapene triunguis | reverse complement strand
ATTGGTCCTGCTTTGAGCAGGGGGTTGGACTAGATGACCTCCTGAGGTCCCTTCCAACCCTGATATTCTATGATTCTATGAAGAGGATTACTGACACACTCTAGATCAGGGGTGGCCAACCTGTTGCGTTGGAGCCGCATGCGGCTCTTCAGAAGTTAATATGCGGCTCCTTCCATAGGTGCTGACTCCAGGGTTGGAGCTACAGGTGCCAACTTTCCACTGCTCAACCCCAGGCCCCGCCCCCCCGAGCCTGTTGCACCCTTGCTCCTCCCCCTCCATCCCAGAGCCTTCTGTACATTGCGAAACGTCGGATCGCGGCAGGCAGGAGGCATGGGGAGGGAGGGGGAGGTGCTGAGGTGGCGGGGAGTGGGGTGGGGGCTGCTGATGTATTACTGTAGCTCTTTAACAATGTAACATTGGTAAATTCTGGCTCCTTCTCAGGCTCCTTCTCTAGATTCCCATCATAGAGGTAAAAGAATTGCTTCACAAATTATTAGAAATACTGCACATGACCTCCTCATCAAGGATTGTCCTCCCAGTCAATGCGGTGCTCTTGGATCCCACCAAGATTAGTTGATAAACACTGGCTTCCATAGTACTGATATGCAAAAGGGCCGATTAAAAAAATATTATGTCCAAGTCCAAGGATGTGGACTTCTATTTTCACACCCCTCATTGAATTTCATAGTCATATATGCTATAAATGCATGTGGAAGACCGCACCATACTTAGTCTATCCCTTACGACAAGGACTGGAAAAGCCTTGAGCTATTCAGCAGAAAAGCGTATTCCTCTGCAACCCTGCAGATCAGGAGTGCAAATTACCAGGCCCTAATGGCCAAATATGACCACACCAATTATGAGAAACTTAATGCCTTTATTGACTTCCTGACAACCAAACAAAAAGAACCGTTTCAAGCCATCATCAGTGAAGGTCAGCTAATAGCGAGGACAGAGCTATAGACTTGCGACATTACCTAGGGTACAATCTGGACTGTTGAACAGCTATGTCCCCTTAATTCTCTAGCCTCCGGTGCCTTTTACGCTGCTTTGCTGTCAGAACAACCACACCTGCCCTGTTCACACAGCCTTCAGCATGCAAATTCACTCGCAGCTAAATACATGAGCACTATGACCAGTCATTCATAAATTACATACTGGGTGTCACCTGCAAATTCCTAGTCCCAGCCTTGTCCCTCCAGGAATGTGTGTTTTGTACTTCTCAGTACCCTTCTGAATAGTACAAGCTCATAGAAAGTCTGTCATTTCATCAAAGGAAAATCATAGTGCACCAGCCTCGTTATCCCAAATGGCGGTTCCCACACACTTGAATCCAAACACACTGGTTAAGATAAAACAATAAGATAAGTTTATTAACTACATAAAAATAGATTTTAAGTAATTAGAAGTGATGATGCATAAAAGTCAGGTTTGGTTACAAAAGAAAATAAAAGTAAAATGCAAGCTAATGGCTAACTTAAACTAACATAATTCAAAG
>NW_020712888.1:0-3300 GCF_002925995.2 Terrapene triunguis | reverse complement strand
AGAAACCTGATGAGGTTCAACAAGGACAAGTGCAGAGTCCTGCACTTCCGACGGAAGAATCCTATGCACTTCACTCCATGAAGGCATAAAGAGTCTGAATAACACCAAAAAAAATCAAAGACAGTTCTGTTTTATTTACTTGAAGTGCATGCATCTGTCGTGGAAAGAATCACCCACGCAGTGATTTTAGTTCACAGACCCAGAGCCTGAGGCCTTTATTGCAATACATACCAGTGCGCACTGGGGTGCAGCTCGGAAGCTGGCACCCCGAGCAGCAGCACGCAGGCTGCTTTTATTTACTAAAACCACAAGCATGATACAATTAATATGTCATTAGTTAAGAAATTAAGAACCAATCATAAGCTGGGCATATAGTGGACACGAGCTCGGGGACAAATCACAAGCCGGGCTTTGGGTGAACACGCGTTGGTCACGAGCTGGGGTGTTGGGTTGGGGTCACTCTTCCCTCCTCCCCTCGCCCTCTTTCTTAATGTTCCGAGAAGTGGGTGTAATTGGGCATGGGGACATTCGGTGGTTTTCCGCAAGGGTGGTGCTTGGCCCTAGCTTGGGTACATTTCTTAAGACTTGGTACATGTCATTTTCCGGGGGATTTTGACAAGGGCTAAGGGGGGCTTTTCAGGAGATGCTTAAAGGGGAACTATTATAGGTTATTTGCAGATAGTTGGAATTGGAGAATTTGCAGATAGCTACAACTGCAAGAGTGATTAGTTCTTTGCAAAAGCAATTTCTTAATGTATTTCATAAACTTGCGGTTAATATATTCTGTGTTTCTTTCCTTCCTCTCTTTCCCTCCTCTGTGACTACTTTTGTCTGGGTTTTGGCAGAGAATTGATTTGAGCAGTATTGTTCAGGCTTTTAGGCCTTCTCTACTCTGCACAAAGGTCACCATCATGACAGCCTTCTGTTGGAGGTGTTTTGGGGCCAGTAGGCCCAGAACTTTGGCTATCGGAAAGAAGGCCCCCCTGTCCTGTTCTTCCACACATCTACTAGGACGAGGTTCAAACAATGCGCATAGCAGTGTACATAGAGTATTTCACTGTTTCTTTCTTTACATTTCATTTGAACTCCCGCAGTACATCCAGACATAGTAGATGCGCCATCAAAACAGACAGACATCACTGATGACCAGTCAATTTTAAGAATGCCAAGGACATAATTTAACTTGTCAAAAATAGATTTAGCATCAATAGTTAATAGCATGTTAATAGTCTCTGAACAGACACAAAATGTTCAACTGGACTATGTTTTTCATTGTCAAAATACCGCACCACAATGGACATCTGTTCATGGTGTCCACAGTCAGTAGTGTCGTCTGCAATTATTGAGACCATTTTTCCATGTAGTGAAGACGCAATCTTTTGTTGCACAACGTTGTGCAAGGCCACAATTAAATAATTTTGGATGCGATTACTCAGATAGCGTTTCGAGGAGATTGTTGCACATGCTTTCCCATTACAGGATCATATTTTTGGAGCATATTGACAAGTTTTAGAAATAAACCTCTCTCAAAACTGTCAGCTTTTTCATTGTGACCCCTGAATGGTCTCCCACCTTCGCCAAACACAGAACAATGTCAATCAGTCGCTCTATTACACTTCGGTTATGGCACCGTTGTTCTTCTTGTTTAGACAGATAAACCTGCTTGCCCTCATCCAACAATACATCAATAGGTTTCCCTTCATTAAAACTTGACCATGAAGAACAGCTCAACACATGAGATTTTGACAGTTGGTGGTTTTTAAAACATTCATTAGTCCCATGCCAGTTTCTGAATCCCTTATCGATAAATGCTGGATCAGTGTGACCTTTGTTTGTCATCAGATGGAATGTTTGATGGCTTTGAATAGGAACTACACTGACCTGAACTAAGAGACAAAGTCTGTTTCTGTTGGTCTTTACTCAGTTTATCGCACGCACTGGAACTGGTGGCGGCATTATCTTCATGTAAGTTCTTAACCGAGGAGTCCGAGGTATTTGCACTACTGTCAGCACATTCATTATAATTCAGTTTGTCTGCTCCTTTTCTTATCTTAACAACGAACCAATCCATATTTCAAAATTAAAGGGGTGTATCATACGATTGAATTAAAACGTAAAGCCATGGCTTGTTATGCTATTTCAGTAGAGTACACGCGACAAAGATTACAAACACTGTAGACACTGTGCTGGGCACGCCTGACGTGGTCGCTTATATAGGTCAAAGAATTTTCTAGAATAGTAGTTGGAGGGGGAGGGGACGCATGCTGCGAGTGAACGTGGGCTTTCTATACATTTCTACAACATCTATATTACGCAATTCGGCGCTTATTGCATAATACAACAATCCATACTTTAAAACTAAAAGAGCGTATCATGCAATTAAATTAAAACGCAAAGCCACTTTTTTTTTGAGACATTAGGTTGTGCTTGGGCACACCCGGCACACCCCATACACACGCCTATGAATGGCAGATGTCACTTTTTAGCTAAGTTTTTAAAGTGCTTGTATACCAATGTTTGAAGTCTAAATAATAAGATGGGTGAACAAGAGTGCCTCATATTAAATGGGGATATTGATATAACAGGCATCAAAGAAACTTGGCGGAATGAGGATAATTAATGGGATACAGTAATACCAGGGTACAAAATATATCAGAAGGACAGGACAGATTGTGCTGGTGGGGGAGTGGCACTATATGTGAAAGAAAGCGTAGAATCAAATGAAGTAAAAATCTTAAATGAACCAAACTGTACCATAGAATCTCTATGGATAGTAATTCCATGCTCTAATAATATAGCAGTATGGATATACTGCAAGACAAGCCCAAGAAAGAAACCAACAGAACTCCACTGGCCATCACATACAGTCCCCAGCTAAAACCTCTCCAACGTATCATCAGTGATCTACAACCCATCCTGGACAACGATCCCTCACTTTCATAGGCCTTGGGTGGCAGGCAAGTCCTCGCGCACAGACAACCCGCCAACCTGAAGCATATTCTCACCAGTAACCACACACCGCACCATAACAACTCTAACTCAGGAACCAATCCATGCAACAAACCTCGATGCCAACTCTGCCCACATACCTACATCACAGGACCTAACCAGATCAGCTACAACATCACCGGTTCATTCACCTGCATGTCCACCAATGTAATATACGCCATCATATGCCAGTAATGCCCCTCTGCTATGTACATTGGCCAAACTGGACAGTCCCTACGTAAAAGGATAAATGGACACAAATCAAATATTAGGAATGGCAATATACAAAAACCTGTAGGAGAACATTTCAAC
>NW_020712887.1:0-2788 GCF_002925995.2 Terrapene triunguis | reverse complement strand
TGGGGATTGGTCCTGCTTTGAGCAGGGGGTTGGACTAGATGACCTCCACAGGACCCTTCCAACCCTGATATTCTATGATTCTATGAAATGAATAGTATCAGAGGGGTAGCCGTGTTTATGAAATGAATGAGAGTCTCATTCAATTACATCATGTAATGGCAGCATAGGCGTGCGCAGCACATTTCATTAGGGTGTGCACCCTGGCTTTTATTTTAGCGTCACCAAGGCGAATTGTTTCGATAATCTCTTGTAAAGCTTGTAAAATGATGGAGTAGTTTTGTTTTACAGCAGCCACTGCTTCTGCTCTGCATGCCCATCTTGTGTTTGACAGTGACTTCAAAGTCTGCAACTGGGATCCTACTTTGTGTGAAATCTTCTCCATTACTGCATGTCGCACAGGACTCCCCTCCATGAAGGCATAAAGAGTCTGAATAACACCAAAAAAAATCAAAGACAGTTCTGTTTTATTTACTTGAAGTGCATGCATCTACTAGGACGAGGTTCAAACAATGCGCATAGCAGTGTACATAGAGTATTTCACTGTTTCTTTCTTTACATTTCATTTGAACTCCCGCAGTACATCCAGACATAGTAGATGCGCCATCAAAACAGACAGACATCACTGATGACCAGTCAATTTTAAGAATGCCAAGGACATAATTTAACTTGTCAAAAATAGATTTAGCATCAATAGTTAATAGCATGTTAATAGTCTCTGAACAGACACAAAATGTTCAACTGGACTATGTTTTTCATTGTCAAAATACCGCACCACAATGGACATCTGTTCATGGTGTCCACAGTCAATAGTGTCGTCTGCAATTATTGAGACCATTTTTCCATGTAGTGAAGACGCAATCTTTTGTTACACAACGTTGTGCAAGGCCACAATTAAATAATTTTGGATGCGATTACTCAGATAGCGTTTCGAGGAGATTGTTGCACATGCTTTCCCATTACGGGATCATATTTCTGGAGCATATTGACAAGATTTAGAAATAAACCTCTCTCAAAACTGTCAGCTTTTTCATTGTGACCCCTGAATGGTCTCCCACCTTCACCAAACACAGAACAATGTCAATCAGTCGCTCTATTACACTTCGGTTATGGCACCGTTGTTCTTCTTGTTTAGACAGATAAACCTGCTTGCCCTCATCCAACAATACATCAATAGGTTTCCCTTCATTAAAACTTGACCATGAAGAACAACTCAACACATGAGATTTTGACAGTTGATGGTTTTTAAAACATTCATTAGTCCTGTGCCAGTTTCTGAATCCCTTATCAATAAATGCTGGATCAGTGTGACCTTTGTTTGTCATCAGATGGAATGTTTGATGGCTTTGAATAGGAACTACACTGACCTGAACTAAGAGACAAAGTCTGTTTCTGTTGGTCATTACTCAGTTTATCGCACGCACTGGAACTGGTGGCAGCATTATCTTCATGTAAGTTCTTAACCGAGGAGTCCGAGGTATTTGCACTACTGTCAGCACATTCATTATAATTCAGTTTGTCTGCTCCTTTTCTTATCTTAACAACGAACCAATCCATATTTCAGAATTAAAGGGGTGTATCATACGATTGAATTAAAACGTAAAGCCATGGCTTGTTATGCTATTTCAGTAGAGTACACGCGACAAAGGTTACAAACACTGTAGACACTGTGCTGGGCACGCCTGACGTGGTCGCTTATATAGGTCAAAGAATTTTCTAGAATAGTAGTTGGAGGGGGAGGGGACGCATGCTGCGAGTGAACGTGGGCTTTCTATACATTTCTACAACATCTATATTACGCAATTCGGCGCTTATTGCATAATACAACAATCCATACTTTAAAACTAAAAGAGCGTATCATGCGATTAAATTAAAACGCAAAGCCACTTTTTTTTTTTTTTGAGACATTAGGTTGTGCTTGGGCACACCCGGCACACCCCATACGCACGCCTATGAATGGCAGATGTCACTTTTTAGCTAAGTTTTTAAAGTGCTTGTATACCAATGTTTGAAGTCTAAATAATAAGATGGGTGAACAAGAGTGCCTCATATTAAATGGGGATATTGATATAACAGGCATCAAAGAAACTTGGTGGAATGAGGATAATTAATGGGATACAGTAATACCAGGGTACAAAATATATCAGAAGGACAGGACAGATTGTGCTGGTGGGGGAGTGGCACTATATGTGAAAGAAAGCGTAGAATCAAATGAAGTAAAAATCTTAAATGAACCAAACTGTACCATAGAATCTCTATGGATAGTAATTCCATGCTCTAATAATATAGCAGTATGGATATACTGCAAGACAAGCCCAAGAAAGAAACCAACAGAACTCCACTGGCCATCACATACAGTCCCCAGCTAAAACCTCTCCAACGTATCATCAGTGATCTACAACCCATCCTGGACAACGATCCCTCACTTTCATAGGCCTTGGGTGGCAGGCAAGTCCTCGCCCACAGACAACCCGCCAACCTGAAGCATATTCTCACCAGTAACCACACACTGCACCATAACAACTCTAACTCAGGAACCAATCCATGCAACAAACCTCGATGCCAACTCTGCCCACATATCTACATCACAGGACCTAACCAGATCAGCTACAACATCACCGCTTCATTCACCTGCATGTCCACCAATGTAATATACGCCATCATATGCCAGTAATGCCCCTCTGCTATGTACATTGGCCAAACTGGACAGTCCCTATGTAAAAGGATAAATGGACACAAATCAGATATTAGGAATGGCAATATACAAAAACCTGTAGGAGAACATTTCAAC
>NW_020712886.1:0-1123 GCF_002925995.2 Terrapene triunguis | reverse complement strand
TAGGGGCATTGCCAGCAGATCGAGGGACGTGATCATTCCCCTCTATTCGACATTGCTGAGGCCTCATCTGGAGTACTGGGTCCTGTTTTGGGCCCCACACTACAAGAAGGATGTGGAAAAATTGGAAAGAGTCCAGCAGAGGGCAACAAAAATGATTAGGGGACTGAGGAACATTGAGGGACTGATTAGTTGATAAACACTGGCTTCCATAGTACTGATATGCAAAAGGGCCGATTAAAAAAATATTATGTCCAAGTCCAAGGATGTGGACTTCTATTTTCACACCCCTCATTGAATTTCATAGTCATATATGCTATAAATGCATGTGGAAGACCGCACCATACTTAGTCTATCCCTTACGACAAGGACTGGAAAAGCCTTGAGCTATTCAGCAGAAAAGCGTATTCCTCTGCAACCCTGAGGAGGAATTTACCAGGAGTAAATTACCAGGCCCTAATGGCCAAATATGACCACACCAATTATGAGAAACTTAATGCCTTTATTGACTTCCTGACAACCAAACAAAAAGAACAGTTTCAAGCCATCATCAGTGAAGGTCAGCTAATAGCGAGGACAGAGCTATAGACTTGCGACATTACCTAGGGTACAATCTGGACTGTTGAACAGCTATGTCCCCTTAATTCTCTAGCCTCCGGTGCCTTTTACACTGCTTTGCTGTCAGAACAACCACACCTGCCCTGTTCACACAGCCTTCAGCATGCAAATTCACTCGCAGCTAAATACATGAGCACTATGACCAGTCATTCATAAATTACATACTGGGTGTCACCTGCAAATTCCTAGTCCCAGCCTTGTTCCTCCAGGAATGTGTGTTTTGTACTTCTCAGTACCCTTCTGAATAGTACAAGCTCATAGAAAGTCTGTCATTTCATCAAAGGAAAATCATAATGCACCAGCCTCGTTATCCCAAATGGCGGTTCCCACACACTTGAATCCAAACACACTGGTTAAGATAAAACAATAAGATAAGTTTATTAACTACATAAAAATAGATTTTAAGTAATTAGAAGTGATGATGCATAAAAGTCAGGTTTGGTTACAAAAGAAAATAAAAGAAGTAAAATGCAAGCTAATGGCTAACTTAAACTAACATAATTCAAAG
>NW_020712885.1:0-14278 GCF_002925995.2 Terrapene triunguis | reverse complement strand
AAGTAAAATGCAAGCTAATGGCTAACTTAAACTAACATAATTCAAAGTGAAGGTTTTCCTCACCATACACTGCAGTAAATTGCACAGGCTGGGTCTCCTTTCAGCTTGGGACCCCTCCCCCTTAGTTCAGTGTCCTTCAGGTATTCATTGATGTCATGGGCAGAGAGATGGGAGGAGGAGTGAAGACAAGCCTTTTCCTCCCCTCTTTTTAATTCAATTTCTTGTGCTAGAAACATCCTTGCTGAGTCATTATGACAAAACGTCTCTTTTGGACATGAGGTTTGAACCGTCTCTGTGATGGAATGTAAATTTCTTCTTGTCACCTTTCCCCGTGCTGGAGAATGGCTGCTTAAGCAGGTGATAGCTCTTTAACACTTGGCGGGGGCCAGTGTGTCTTTGTCTCTGAAAAACTGGTTTGTGGACAGCATGTTTCAGTAACAATCATACAGTAGAGTCTGATAACTTCACATATAGTGTTGCTACACATATTTCCACAGGATAATGCTATTCAGCAGATTATGACTTTTCAAATGATACCTCACAAGGCATATGCTGTACAAAATTTATCCTAGTCTTGTAAAAGTGGTGAACGTAATAGTGTAGACCGCCACAAGACTGCACTATACCCAGCCCCATCCCGGACCTGACGGGGGAGGGACACCTATCCCGCGGCCCCAGCCCCAGAGCTGCCACGGCAGGGAGAGGTGCCTCTCCCCCCATCCCCCAAGTACAGGTGGTGCTGCAGGGGGAGAGAGCTGGGGGGAGCCTGCACTCCAAACCCCTCATCCCTGACCACACCCCAGAGCCCGCACCTCCAGCCGGAGCCCCTCATCCCCGGCCCCACTGCAGAGCCTGCATCCCAACCCTCTGTCCCAGCCCTGAGCCCCACATCCTCAGCCCCACCCCAGAACCTGCACCCCAACCCTCTGCCCCAGCCCTGAGCCCCTCATCCCCGGCCCCACCCCAGAGCCTTCACCCCCAGCCAGAGCCCTCACATCACTGCACCCCAACCCTCTGCCCCAGCCCTGAGTCACCTTCCACACTCCAAACCCCTTGGCCCCACCGCCACCACATGAAATTTATGTGCACCAATATGGAGGTGCTATGTCGCAAACACATCACCTCCATATTAGTGCACATAACAAAATTCATTCTGCACATGGGTGGGAAAAACTAGAGGGAACACTCAGACAACCACTCAGTATCTCCCATTCAAGGGCTCCAAGCTCTTTGCTGATAAGACGAATACCTCACTTCATGTGCTGAAGGACTCGAGACACCCTATGCTCAATGGGAATCTACACGCTGGCACAAACAAGAAAATTCAGTACACAATCATCACGTAGATCCCGACCGGCACAGATCCTTCCACCCCAATGGTACTACAAGCCCCAACGGAAGAGACAAAGATTCAAAAACTGAAATGGTCAGCCCCCCAAACTTCAACATCGCAGCCCTTGACCTCAAAACACCAGGCCCCAAAACATCCAACAGGGATCAACACAACTCCCACCACCAATTGCTGCAGTATACAAACCTTCCACATCCTTTTGGATGCCACCTTGCTGTTTTCTGACAAAGCTGGGAAAACATAACTTTGGACAAATGGGTCTTGGAAATCCATTTCCAAGGAATATTCTATCCATTTCACCTCCCTTCGTTTTATCCACCCTCACTCTCCCGTCCCTCTTCAGGGACCTTTCTCACAAGAAACGAATACATCAGAAAATAGATCACCTACTGGGCCTGGGGGCTATAGAACCAGTTCCTGATCAATTCAAGGGAAAAGATTTCTATTCCAGATATTTCCTGATTTCCAAAAAGAAAGGGGGAGGGAAACCCATTCTAGGTCTAAGAGCATTAAACAAGTACATAAAGGTTCAAAAATTCAATATGGTCACTCTAGCAGCAATTATCCCATCTCTAGACCAGGGAGACCGGTTCTTGTCCCTCAACCTACAATATGCCTCGGTCCCGTTTTCAAATGTGAGTTAGACACTTCGTAGCCTAAGGGTATGTCTTCACTACCCGCCGGATTGGCGGGCAGCGATTGATCCAGCAGGGATCAATTTATCGTGTCTAGTCTAGACGCGATAAATCGACCCCCGAGTGCTCTCCCGTCGACTCCTGTACTCCAGCTCGGCGAGAGGCGCAGGCAGAGTCGACGGGGGAGCGGCAGCAGTCAACTCACCGTGGAGAAGACACCATGGTAAGTCAATCTAAGTACGTCGACTTCACGTAGCTGAAGTTGCATAACTTAGATCAGTCTCCCCCCTCCCCCCCAGTGTAGACCAGGGCCTAGTCTCAGTGAAAGTCAGGTGGGAATTAGGTTCCTAAGTAACTTTTGAAAATGGTCTCTTGTTGATTTGTGTGTGTCTGTTTCAGCCAAAGCAGAATTTTCAGATCATGTAAAAGAGGATTTTCACTGTCATTTAAGAACAGCCATTAGCGAATATGACTACTTATGGATCCAGGTGTTGCTGAGCTGCTGTTTACTCTAATTGTCTCTTTCTTTGTGATTGCATCCATATGTACTGTATCTGGGTTTAATATTTTTCCAAGACATAATTTAAATACAAGTACTGTCTCCAGTATTTACACTGTCCCCTTTGAAGGGAAGTTAGTGTATATTAATTTTTCTAACAAGTTTTTGTTTGAGCAGTAATATGACTTTAACTTTTGAATTGTAAAAAGAACGAGGAGTACTTGTGGCACCTTAGAGACTAACAAATTTATTTGTGCATAAGCTTTCGTGGGCTAAAACCCACTTCATCGGATGCATGCAGTGGAAAATACAGTAGGAAGATATATATATACACACAGAGAACATGAAAAAATGGGTGTTGCCATACTAACTGTAACAAGACTAATAAATTAAGGTGGGCTATTATTAGCAGGAGAAAAAAAACTTTTGGAAATGTTTTGGAAAGTTATGAGCAATGGAAAACAAGGGGTTAATATGGAAACATTTATGCTACTTTGACCCTAGTGGTGGTGCTGCAGTGGCTTCCACTACACGTGTACTTTAAAGAGATTTCACTGGTTGCTTGTGGCTTGACTGTATCATGGTGAATGTATTTGGAGCAAAGCCCTTCTATAAACTAAACACTAATTTCACCAGTGATTTTACCTAGTTGGTAGCTGGCTAATATGACCACTTTGACCTTTGCCAAACATATACCTGCCTTCTGTAATGTGACCCGGAAACTAATGTCTGTCTGTTTTATGGCTATGTGATGGGATAAACTAACCCCACTCTAGGCCAGCAAAGGGTTAATGGGCTGCTGTGGGCCCACTGAGCCTTACCCTGTTACACCTGCACTCACTGTCAGGTGGTGAAGGGGCAGTTAAAAAGGGAAGAGAACAGCTCAGTAGGTGGCACAGAATCCTGTCCTTTGCTCCCTGAGGAAAGGACTATAGAATATTCGGTTTGGAAGAGACCTTAGGAGGTCATCTAGTCCAATCCCCTGCTTAAAATGCCAGGACCAATACCAACTAAATCATCCCAGCCAAGGCTTTGTCAAGCCAGGCCTTAAAAACCTCTAAGGATGGAGATTCCACCACCTCCCTAGGTAACCCATTCCAGTGCTTCACCACCCTCCTAGTGAAATAGTGTTTCCTAATATCCAACCTAAACCTCCCCCACCGCAACTTGATACTATTGCTCCTTGTTCTGTCATCTGCCACTGAGAACAGCCGAGCTCCATCCTCTTTGGAACCCCCTTCAGGTAGTTGAAGGCTGCTATCAAATGCCCCCTCACTCTTCTGCAGACTAAATAACCCCAGTTCCCTCCGTCTCTCCTTGAAAGTCATGTTCCTCAGTCCCCTAATCATTTTCATTGCCCTCCACTGGATTCTCCAATTTGTCCACATCCCTTCTGTAGTGGGGGGGACCAAAACTGGACGCAATACTCCAGGAGTGGCCTCATCAGTGTTGAATAGAGGGGAATAATCACTTCCCTTGATCTGCTGGCAATGCTCCTACTAATACAGCCCAATATGCCGTTGGCCTTCTTGGCAACAAGGGCACACTGCTAACTCATATCCAGCTTCTCATCCACTGTAATCCCTAGGTCCTTTTCTGCAGAACTGCTGCTTAGCCAATCGGTCCCCAGCCTGTAGCGGTGCATGGGATTCTTTCTTCCTAAGTGCAGGACTCTGCACTTGTCCTTGTTGAACCTCATCAGATTTCTTTTGGCCCGATCCTCCAATTTGTCTAGGTCACTCTGGATCCTATCCCTACCCTCTAGCATATCTACCTCTCCCCTGAGCTTAGTGTCATCTGCGAACTTACTGAGTGTGCAATCAATCCCATCATCCAGATCATTAATAAAGATGTTGAACAAAACCAGCCTCAGGACTGACCCCGCTTGATACCAGCTGCCAACTAGACATCGAGCCGTTGATCACTACCCGTTGAGCCTGACAATCTAGCCAGCTTTCTATTCATCCAATCCATACTTTTTTAACTTGCTGGCAGGAATACTGTGGGAGACCGTATCAAAAGCTTTGCTAAAGTCAAAAGATATCACGTCCACTGCTTTTCCCATATCCACAGAGCCAGTTATCTCATCATAGAAGGCAATCAGGTTGATCAGGCATGACTTGCCCTTGGTGAATCCATGTTGACTGTTCCTGATCACCTTCCTCTCCTCCAAGTGCTTCAAAATGGTTTCCTTGAGTACCTGCTCCATGATTTTGCCAGGGACTGAAGTGATGCTGTAGTTCCCCGGGTTCTCTTTCTTCCCTTTTTAAAATATGGGCACTATATTTGCCTTTTTCCAATCGTCCGGGACCTCCCCCGATCGCCACGAATTTTCAGAAATAATGGCCAATGGCTCTGCAATCACATCAGCCAACTCCCTGAGCACCCTTGGATGCATTAGATCTGCACCCATGGACTTGTGCATGCCCAGGTTTTCTAAACAGTCCTTAACCTGTTATTTCACTACTGAGGGCTGCTCACCTCCTCCCCATAACGTGTTGCCCAGTGCAGTAGTCTGGGAGCTGACCTTGTCTGTGAAGACCAAGGCAAAAAAAGCATTGAGTACTTCAGCTTTTTCCACATCATCTGTCACTATGTTGCCTCCCTCATTCAGTAAGGGTCCCACACTTTCCCTGACCACCTTCTTGTTGCTAACCTACCTGTAGAAACCCTTCTTGTTACCCTTCACATCCTTTGCTAGCTGCAACTCCAATTGTGCCTTGGCCTTCTGATTACACCTCTGCATGCTCTAGCAATATTTTTATACTCTTCTCTAGTCATCAAAGTCTGCTTTTCCAAAGTCCAGGGTCCATATTTTGCTACTTTCCTGTCTTTCTTTTGTCAGGATCCTGAACTCAACTATCTCATGATAGGTTGCCTAGGTTGCCACCCACTTCTACTTCCCCTACCAATTCTTTCCTGTTTGTAAGCAGCAGGTGAAGAGGAGCACGACCCCTAGTCAGTTCCTCCAGCACTTGTACCAGGAAGTTGTCCCCAACACTCTCCAAAAACTTCCTGGATTGTCTGTGCATTGCTGTATTGCTCTCCTAGCAGACCAGCCCAGCCCCTCTGCAGAGACTGCTGCTTGCCAGTCCCCCGGAAGAAAGTAGGCCTGGCACAGGACTACTGAGTTTGGGTTTTTCCATGGGACTGTTTCTTGCTTACTACACAATGCCTGTTGGGCCTAATGAGACAGTTCCAGGGAACACCTGCCCAGATGGGGTTGGGAGGGGTGGCTTGGTGTGTTTGGGACTGCTTCAATAAACTCAGGTTTCAGAGTGGTAGCTGTGTTAGTCTGTATCAGCAAAAAGAATGAGGAGTACTTGTGGCACCTTAGAGGCTAACATGCGCAAATAAATTTAAGCTTTCGTGGGCTAAAACCCACTTCATCGGATGCATGCAGTGGAAAGTACAGTAGGAAGATATATATACACAGAGAACATGAAAAAATGGGTGTTGCCATACTAATTATAACGAGAGTAATCAATTAAGGTGGGCTATTATCAGCAGGAGAGAAAAAACTTTTGTAGTGATAATCAGGATGGCCCATTTCCAACAGTTGACAAGAAGGTGAGAGTAACAGTAGGGGGAAAAAATTAACATGGGGAAATAGTTTTTACTTTGTGTAATGACCCATCCACTCCCAGTCTTTATTCAAGCCTAATTTAATGGTGTCCAGTTTGCAAATTAATTCCAATTCTGCCGTTTCTCGTTGGAGTCTGTTTTTGAAGTTTTTTTGTTGGAGTATTGCGTCTTTGAGGTCTGTAATTGAGTGACCAGGGAGGTTGAAGTGTTCTCCGACTGGTTTTTATAATTCTTGATGTCTGATTTGTGTCCATTTATTCTTTTGCGTAGAGACTGTCTGGTTTAGCCAATGTACATGGCAGAGGGGCATTTCTGGCACATGATGGCATATATCACGTTGGTAAATGTGCAGGTGAACGAGCCTCTGATGGTGTGGCTGATGTGATTAGGTCCTGTGATGGTGTCCCCTGAATAGATATGTGGACAGAGTTGGCAACGGGCTTTGTTGCAAAGTGTGTTAGTGTTTTTGGTGTGTGGTTGCTGGTGAGTATTTGCCTCAGGGTGGGGGGCTGTCTGTAAGCGAGGACTGACCTGTCTCCCAAGATCTGTGAGAGTGAGGGATCGTCCTTCAGGATAGGTTGTAGATCCTTGATGATGCGTGGAGAGATTTTAGTTGGACTTTTTAACTTTAGTCGAGTCTGCCCCTAATTTGTCTTGTATACTGATGAGTGTAGTAAGTGAAGGCCCTGATAAAGGCCCAGTATGAGGCTTGAGGCCTGAACTAAAGAAATGGTCAAGACTTTGCTAACATAAAGCAAAGTTAAGCTGCGAGCCAAAGGCAGGCCCTGCTCACAGAAGCTGGCAAGGAAAGGGCTGATGCTGCAAAAAGAGACATACCTAAAAGGTACTGGACACCAGATATCAGAACATACACTATACTGGAACATTCCACAGATAACATGGAACAGGCCGACCCATCCCAATGACAGGGGCAAAAGGGTAAAATGATGGATAGAGTTGTTTTGATCGAACCAACATGTACAAGGTGAGAGGCGGCACCTTACTACGTAGAGGGGTTGTACCTTGCTACGTAGAGGGGTTGCACCTCAATACGTCAGGAGTGAGGTGTAACTTGTTTGTACCTGTGTATAAAAATGTATCCCTGGGGTGGTGTCTTTGTCCGGCCACGGAGGCAGTGGAAAGTCCCGCCACTGAGCCGGGTCCTTGCCAAGAGGCACTTTCTTGTAGTACGCTGTTTCCCCGAAAATAAGACAGTGTCTTATATTAATTTTTGCTCCCAAAGATGCGCTAGGTCTTATTTTCAGGGGAGGTCTTATTTTTCCTGGAGCTTCAGGGCCTTATATTCCGGGGTGGCCTTATTATCGGGGAGGTCTTATTTTCGGGGGGATGCCTTATATTACAGCGAGAGGCAAAACTGGAAGTAGGTCTTATTTTCGGGGGATGTCTTACTTTCGGGGAAACAGGGTATGCCCTGAATTAGGCTCAGAAACCTACAGGGAACTGCAATTGTGTCCGAGGTCGCAATAAACCTACTCTGTGATTTTGCATCTTACTAGACTCTGTGGTTATTGGGGGGTTCTCGTCGGGTTTGCTGTGTCAGCTATCTGCGCAGAGCTGGGGCAGCACAAAGAGGGAACACACGCACGCAGCCGAGTGATATCAACAGGAGAAAGCAGAAGCACCACACCGGTAGCATCTGACAACAATGAGCACAGTCACAACTATGATTTTATGTGCCGAGTCTAGTAAAAATACCTAGCTGTTATATAGTGCTTTTCAAAGACTAATTGTAGTCTGTCTCTCTCTAGTGCTGTTATATTGGTGCACTGCTTGTCCTCTGACTAGTCCTGCCACTCTGTAAGGGCATGTGAATTAAGGGTACTCAGAAATGTAGAACTTCTGCACATTCATCTCTACCCGCCAAGACCCAAGCCTGTGATTAAAACCTCAAAATTAGGGACACAAAAAATGATTCATGCAGGAAACTTAAAATGCAGAGGGATCTTTCCTTTCATGTTAAAGTAACTTTCTGTAACGTTAGGTTCATGATTCTTTGTTTCTCGTGAATAATTTTCCACAAAAGACGAGGAGACATCAGGTTTGCATAGAAGGTGGGGGACTTTAAATCTAAAATCCCTGATGTCCCTCAACTGGTTTGTCTATGCTGCAGCTGGGAGTGAGCCTCCCAATCGGGGTAGAAAGACTCACACTAGCAGGGCTCAAGCTCGCTCATTAAAAATAGTGGCATAGACATTATGGCATGGGCTGGGGCTTGGGCTTTGAAGCCCATCTGACCAGCTAGATTTGAGAACCCAAACTCCAGCACAAGCCACAACCTATATACTGTTATTTGTAGCATGCTAGCTTAAGCCCTGCTTCACAAGTCTGTGTTCCTGGGCTCACTCCTAGCTGCTGTGCAGCCATTCCCAAAGTCAGGGACATTGTAGAGGTATGCTTCTTTGTCAGGGTCTGATGGAAATAGCTGTTATCCCACTCCTTCTGCGGATGGCTAACTTTATTGCTCTCAGGGTCAATTGTTTGAGTGTATGGGCTTTAATTACCACTTAAAGCCACTGAAATTCCCATAGTGAGCACTATGTCATCCAGGGTGCAGGTCTCTGTCTTTTTAATTTTATTTTTAAGATCATGATCAACTGCCAAACCCAGTAAGACTCTCAGGGATTGTCTACATGGCATGTCCAAGCGCATGAGGGGGTGAGATTTGTAAAATGCAGTAGTGTGCTGCTCTCCGTAAAGAGAGAGAATCCCCTTAAACACTTCAGTGTGTGTGTGTGAGGGAGGGAGGGAGGGACTGCGGGAGGCCAGTGTATAATGTACGATGGAAAACGGGAGTCTTGGCACCAAGGGAGCAGTAGTTATGTAGATCGTATTTTTATTCCATTTCTAAAGTGAAAACCCATTAAACTGATCCTCCTTGTGAAGCCGTGCGTTGCACCTGCAGCAACTGCGGTTTGCTCTGGGAAAGGTGTCTGTGTTTGTTTCTGTCTGAGTGAAGTGTTTGTTTTTCTCTTCTAGGATAATGCGGGTGCAGCCAAGTGTAGTGCTGGGTGTGGCCCACAGTGTTGTAAAGAGGATGTCCTCATTTGTGAGGCAGATTGACTTTGCCTTGGACTGGATGGAAGTGGAGGCTGGACGAGCTGTTTACAGGTGAGAAGTGAGCAAAATGGCCCATGTTTGTAAGTCCCAATACCCCTGCAGGAATGATATCAAAGGTTTCAAAGTAATACATAAATAAATAAGAGTGCTTTGCCTAACTGTCATCCCCCATGGAGTCACACTGCTTACTCACTGGGGCAAGCTCATCAACAAGTGTAGGAAGGGTTCATCTGTCCACCTTTTGAGGGGTTTCTCTTGTGCCCATTAGCGTAGTATTTAAGGACTTTTCAATTTTGTGGTTTTCATTTATATTAGTGAGAGTGGGATTCTGCATGCTGCTTTGGTTTAAATTCTTTGGTACCTTTCTGATGTAGCAGAACAGATAACACACACAAACTAAAATAATAACAATTCATATAGACAGGTTTTGTTTGCCAGTAAAGTCCTCTGCCTCAAGGAGCTTACAGTCTGAAATAAACCAACTGAAAGGGAACTCAGTCGAGTTTGCCTAACAGTAAATTAAAACTGACTTTACAGCACTTAATATATGAATTGGGCCACATTCCTCCTTAGATAGCTCCATTAGTTTATAGAGTTATCTGTGGTATAAATTTGATCCATTGCATGAAAGCAGTGGCTGGGAGGACAAAGCTTTGATTTGCAATTAGTATAAATAGCAGGTAACTGTAATTCTAGTTTTTTGTTACTGCTTTTGCAATGTCATTACTAACAGAAATCTCAAATACTTGGTCAGTGCATGAAAACATCATGTGTCGATGGGGAAATTTGTTATAAATCATATGGCCGGGCTATGCTCTAGTATTGGTTCCAATATCAAAGTTTTAAGCCCGGCTTGTATCCTTCATTATGCTGGAGACCTGAATGCCAAACAGCATTCTACCATATCTACAGTTGGGCTTGAACCCAGGCAAAGGCTACAGCTTCACACCATGCACAGGTTCTCCCACCAGAAGAGGAGGCTGAGGTTTGAGTCAAGCCACCCACCCACACAGTTTGTTCTCTTCTCTCTGCACATTTGCCCTATTCCTCTAGTTCAACTATTTTCCTGTAGCCTGTTTGCTTTGCTAGGGAATGTTCAAATTCCAGCTGTCTGCCTGGTGACCTAGAACCAGCCAGTTGTTGATTGTATATAGTCAAAAATGAAAGGTGTTTGCAAGTTGCATTTGACAAATCTGTGGTCAGGTTGTTTTGTTAATTGTTCAGTAAATGTTTTTTCTCTCATCTCTGCAGAGAGCAGAGCTACCAAGGGATGGTGGGGAGGTTTACATAGAGCTGATTAGTTAATTATTTTTGTGGATGTATTTGCTGAGCACAGACACCCACTAATTCATAGTATGGATTGTTCTCTCCCAGGCAGGGTGACAAGTCAGACTGCACATACATTGTGCTGAATGGTCGACTTCGTTCTGTCATTAGGATGGATGATGGGAAAAAACAACTGACTGGTGAATATGGGCGAGGAGACCTAATTGGGGTGGTAAGAACCAGCTTCAGAATTTACTTGCTGAACTTTATAGAAAACTCTGGCTTTTTAAACAAAACAAATAGAAATATGTGAATAGGTCTGATCATAACAACTTGCTGGTCTTGGCTTGTGAAAGTGAGGCTGTCAAGCTATTTGAAAGGGAGGAAGCTGCTGCTACCAGCAAGCTCTGTGGCAGGATAGTCCATGTGTAGTCTGTTTAGATTCTTTTCAATTTGCTACTATTCTGTTTTGTTTCTGACATTGTAAGGGGTATGGTATATGTGCACTGTGCAGATTTCTTTAAATCAGTGTAATTTGGAATTGAAAGAGCTGGTTTGATGTTAGCGTATATCCCCGTCAGACGACTTTCTCTCCCACATGCCTCTGTTCATTACTTGCTCTTAGTACCCAGGTTAAAATATGAAAAGGACGTCCGGCTTTACACCAGGGTAATGCAGGCACTTTGCCTGTCTTAAACCTAAACCAAGAGGACCTCTGAAATGCTGAGGCTTCAGTTCAAACCCTCTCCTGTTTGTTCTGGCTGTTGAGGACTAACAGTTCTTCCTATAAATAGATGTGCTACTGCAACATACCATCAGGAGGAGTGCCAAGTGTGAGCTCCCTTGAGACACAGAACGATCAAATGATATTACAAAATCTTATTTTGCACTAGTTAAAGGCAATAGTGGCTGCATGCAGACAGCAGGTTAATGAAAATGACCTAGTGGGTATTGGGACTACAAGTGGAAAACTCTTGTTACAAAGTATAGCGTAGTGAGGAGGTGTGGCCTCCCTCAGAGGCGGATGCGGAGGGAACGCCGCAAGCTGCCTGGTGGGTGGAGCCAGGATGACCACGCCCTGCAGCAGCTCAGTTTAGAAGGAGTTGCGAGGGGATAACATTTACTTATCTCTGATGCTTCATGTTTTAAAAGTCTTTTGAGATTATCCAAATAAAGGCATTAAACAAAATATGCAAGTTATGCATCCCCCTCCAGCAGCAGCAGCAGCACTTCCAGGATCTGATCAAGAGAGTTGCAGACTCCTTGAAGAGTCCTCTTGAGGTGAAAGAGCGTTATCATAAGCTGCTTGATATCCTCCACTTACCTTCATTAGTCCATGTCGCCCTGCCTGTTAATGAGGCTCTGCTGGACCCAGTGAAGATCATCTGGCGCACCCCCACTTCTATACCGCCTACATGCAAGAGAGCGGATAAGAAGTATTATTTCCCAGCAAAGGATTCACAATTTTTGTTTTCCCATTTCTCACTTAACTCCTTGGTAGTTGATGCAGTTAATGAATGTGGAAGACAGCACCATGCTAAAACCACACCTCAATAAAAAGACCATAAGCATCTAGATTTACTGAGGAGGAAATCTTCTTATTCCTCAGCTTCCTTACAATTTAGAATTGCCAATTATCAGGCGTTAATGGCAAAGTACAATCATATGAATTATACCAAGCTGAACTCTTTCATGAACCACCCATCGACAGAGCACAGGGAGCGGTTCCAGGCAATTGTTGTAGAAGGCCAACTTCTTGCTAGAACAGCCCCATAAGCCTCCTCTTACGTGACTGATATTGCTGCCTGATCGATTGCTACAGCAGTAGTTATGGGAAAGACTTCCTGGCTCCAACTCTCTGGAGTCCCAAAAGAGGTCCAAAGTACTGTAGAGGACCGTCTTTTGATGGGTCTAAGTTTGCAGATAGCACGGACGAGTCTCTGCAAACATTCAAGGACTCTAGAGCTACTTTATGTTCTCTTGGTATTTACACACCTGCTTAGAAGAGAAAGCTCAGCAAGTCACAGATGGCCCAGAGATCCCAGGTTGCCCAATTCCTTTCCTCCCAGAGGTCGTATTAACCACAACAAAAAAGGCAGAGATTCCAGAGAAGAAAACCGCCTCCCACGTTGTGCCCATCCACCTCCAAGCAGCAATTTTGACAGATTGATCGAGGGCTTGAATTGCCATCTTCATCCTCTTCAGCTACACTGTTTCTCCAGCTTCCTCCCTTTGGCAACCACCTTCACCACTTCAGGTGCGCTTGGGAGTCAATCACTATGAACAAGTGGGTTTTGGAGATCATCTCCACAGGATACACCATCTACTTTACTACACTTCTACCAACAATCCCTCCCTTTCCTGCCTCTTAAGGGACCCCTCTCACGAGAGCTTGCTTTGTCAAGAAATAGACAATCTTTTACGCTTGGAAGCTATAGAACCAGTTTCCATGCAGAACAGAGGGAAGGGGTTTTATTCAAAGTACTTCCTGGTGTCAAAAAAGAGTGGAGGTTGGAGAGACTTATCCTAGATTTGAGGCTACTCAGTGCCAAGGAGGAGCAAGATCCCCCTCCCTCTGTGCCCGGCTGTCAAGTTTTGGAATTGGTGCATATGCAACTGGATCGTCATCACAGGTCTATCTCCCCAGAGTTCAGAATGTGACTGCAGATGCACTCCTGATGATGTCCTGGTATCCCCTTGCACTGAGGATACCTCTCTGGAGGAGGGAACTCCAGTTACTAGGAAGAGACAGGTAATTTGATCATTAGAAACATAGATAGCAGGGTTTGCGATGATCGAGAGAACTGCATGATGACTTGCCTGCCTGGTGCGAAGGTTGCGGATCTCTCGAGACGTCTAGATAGACTTCTGTGTAGTGCTGTGGAGGAGCCGGTAGTCGTGGTAGATGTAGGTACTGATGACATAGGGAAGGATAGGAGAGAGGTCCTGTAGGCCAAATTTAGGCTGCTAGATAAGAGATTGAAGTCCAGGACCTCCGTGGTAGCATATCTGAAATGCTTCCAGTTCCACACGCTGACCCAGTTAGACAGACAGAACTGCAGGGTCTCAATGTGTGGATGAGATGATGGTGTAGGGAGGAGGAGTTTAGATTTATTAGGAATTGGGGAAATTTTGGGGAAAGGGGGAGCCTATACAGCAGGGATCGGCAGCCTTTGGCACGCAGTCCGCCAGGGTAAGCACCCTGGAGGGCTGGGCCGGTTTGTTTACCTGCCGTGTCCGCAGGTTCAGCCGATCACTGCTCCCACTGGCCGCGGTTCGTCGTCCCAGGCCAATGGGGGCTGCAGGAAGCGACGTGGGCCAAGGGATGTGCTGTCCGCCGCTTCCCGACGCCCCCATTGGCCTGGAGCGGCGAACCATGGCCAGTGGGAGCCGCGATCGGCCGAACCTGCGGACGCGGCAGGTAAACAAACCGGCCCAGCCCGCCAGGGTGCTTACCCTGGCGGACTGCGTGCCAAAGGCTGCCGATCCCTGCTATAGAGGAAGGATGGACTCCACCTAAAACAAAATGGAACTAGGTTTCTGGCACTTAAAATTAAGAAGGTCATAGAGCAGTTTTTAAACTAAGGGCTGGGGGAAAGTCGAGAGGTGTGGAGCAGCACGTGGTTTGGACAGAGACATCCCTTAGGGGAAGATCTATTAATGGAGATTCTCTGTGTCCTAGTAAGGAGGAGATGATGGAAGACGATAAAATAGGGGTAGGATCTGATGAGAAGCAGTCAATATCTTCATTACTGATCTGGAGGATGGTGTGGACAAGTTTGCAGATGACACTAAACTGGGAGGAATGGTAGATACGCTGGAGGGTAGGGATAGGATACAGAGGGACCTAGACAAATTAGAGGA
>NW_020712884.1:0-1041 GCF_002925995.2 Terrapene triunguis | reverse complement strand
CGGTGCCACGGCACAGAGCTAACGAACCCCCAGCGCCCTGCGGTGCCAAGCTAATGAACCCCCAGTGCCCTGCGGTGCCGTGGTGCCGAGCTAACGAACCCCAGAGCCCTGCGGTGCCGCAGCGTCGAGCGAACGCACTGAGGATGCAGGGGTGAGGTGCAGCTCCCGGAAATGGTGCATGCAGACAGACATTACACTAATTGCAGCATCGATCGCCCGCCTGCACTAACAACTGGGGAAAGGGCACAAGATTAAAACAACAATTGTTCCTGCAAAATGTCCCACTCTGGAAAATCCATCTCCTGCTGCAAACCATGCGGTTGTGCCCCCGGGATTGGGAACTCGCCTCAGCTCACTGCAGAGCGGGTCCTGCTGCTGGGAGCAGCGTTCCGGAGGGCGGACCCACCACACAGCCCTGCCCACTCCCTTTGGTTTCTGTTTCACTGGCCCCGGGCCATATTTTCTGCCTGGGTGGGGCACGGACTGGAAGCTGGCTCCCTTTGAATGAGGGGAGGATGGGGCAGGGATGGGATGGGAGGATGGGAATGAAAGGACAGCCTCCCATTGAGCTCGGGGAGCCCGTACACCCACGCACACACCCCCATGGGAAAGGTTCACGAGGAGAGGGGACTGGTGTGAACGGGAAAGCTAGTACCTGGGACCTGGCCCAGCCCAGTTTCATCCTGGCCCGGTTGGAGTGGGAAAACAGAACCAGATTAAATCATAAGCCCAGTAGGCCAGTTCTTAGGGCTCCAGCTTCCAGAGTCCCGTGATCACACCAGACTTTTAGCTTCCAATTAAAAAAAACAAGGTCAGTTCCTAGCCTGGGAAGTGGTGGTAAAAAGCCCCAAAACGTGACTCAAGAGTAACCAACGCAGCAACTTCTGCCTGAGTCTGCAGAGAGCCTGAGACAATTGCTCTGGGCGGGGAGGGGAGGAGGGGAACTGCCCCAAGGATCTCAACAGGGTGTTAAGACCCAGCCCCGCTGCTGTGAAGGCCCGTCCAACCCCACCTCAGCAGAGGACTCTATGTGTGACAGAA
>NW_020712883.1:0-1065 GCF_002925995.2 Terrapene triunguis | reverse complement strand
AGAGCTAATGAACCCCAGAGCCCTGCGGTGCCACGGCACAGAGCTAATGAACCCCCAGCGCCCTGCGGTGCCAAGCTAATGAACCCCCAGTGCCCTGCGGTGCCGTGGTGCCGAGCTAACGAACCCCAGAGCCCTGCGGTGCCGCAGCGTCGAGCGAACGCACCGAGGATGCAGGGGTGAGGTGCAGCTCCCGGAAATGGTGCATGCAGACAGACATTACACTAATTGCAGCATCGATCGCCCGCCTGCACTAACAACTGGGGAAAGGGCACAAGATTAAAACAAGAATTGTTCCTGCAAAATGTCCCACTCTGGAAAATCAATCTCCTGCTGCAAACCATGCGGTTCTGCCTCCGGGATTGGGAACTCGCCTCAGCTCACTGCAGAGCGGGTCCTACTGCTGGAAGCAGTGTTCCGGAGGGCGGACCACCACACAGCCCTGCCCACTCCCTTTGGTTTCTGCTTCACTGGCCCCAGGCCATATTTTCTCCCTGGGTGGGGTACGGACTGGAAGCTGGATCCCTTTGAATGAGGGGAGGACGGGGCAGGGATGGGATGGGAGGATGGGAATGAAAGGACAGCCTCCCATTGAGCTCGGGGAGCCCGTACACCCACGCACACACCCCCATGGGAAAGGTTCACGAGGAGAGGGGACTGGTGTGAACGGGAACGCTAGTACCTGGGACCTGGCCCAGCCTAGTTTCATCCTGGCCCGGTTGGAGGGGGAAAACAGAACCAGATTAAATCATAAGCCCAGTAGGCCAGTTCTTAGGGCTCCAGCTTCCAGAGTCCCGTGATCACACCAGACTTTTAGCTTCCAATTAAAAAAAAAAAGGTCAGTTCCTAGCCTGGGAAGTGGTGGTAAAAAGCCCCAAAACGTGACTCAAGAGTAACCAACGCAGCAACTTCTGCCTGAGTCTGCAGAGAGCCTGAGACAATTGCTCTGGGCGGGGAGGGGAGGAGGGGAACTGCCCCAAGGATCTCAACAGGGTGTTAAGACCCAGCCCCCCTGCTGCGGAGGCCCGTCCAACCCCACCTCAGCAGAGGACTCTATGTGTGACAGAA
>NW_020712882.1:961-1822 GCF_002925995.2 Terrapene triunguis | reverse complement strand
TCTGCATTGATTATTTGGCTGTATTCATCACAAAACTTAGTACTGCAAACATGAATGAAGTACTTTAAATTAAGCGAAGCATAAAATATACCGTTCATGAAATTTTAATTTTTTTTAGTATATACATAGATAGGTGTTTTTAAAATAAAAGTGGTAGGACCCATTGGGTCTGATAGAGCCAGCTCTGCATTGGGATTAGTACAGAGACCCACTGCTCCAGTAGGAGCTCTGTGCCTTCTCGAGGCCAAGTTCCTCCTGGAGCATGAGCACTCACACTACGTGATCCTGTTAAATGCTTCAACGTGCTCTTTTCTCTGTGCCCAGCCAGGTGACAATACAAGCTGTGACACACAGGCCCATTGGTGCCCACTAGCAAGGGGTTCACTACTTAGCAACTCCTAACCAGTCTGACAGACTCTCTGCACCTAACACATTCCTGTCATAATATTTATCTAAAAAGAATGTCATGCGAAAACTTGAATGAAAGTCAGGATCATGCTGGGCATTAATATTATTGTGACATGTATGTACTGATGATATTTTAAAAATTATGCCCAGGGCCAGCTCCAGGCACCAGCCCACCAAGCTGGTGCTTGGGGCGGCACCTGGAGGGGGGCGGCGTGGGGCTCCGGCCCGAGAGTGGGGCCACGACTGGGCTCGCCGCTCTCCCCCCGGCGCTGCCTCTGGCCGCCGGGGAGAGCGGAGCCCCGGCGGGGCTCTCTGCCCTCCCCCCGGCGCAGCCTCTGGCCCCCGGGGAGAGCGGAGCCCCGGTGGGGCTCGCTGCCCTCCCCCCGGCGCTCTGGCCACCGGGGCTCCGCTCTCCCCGGCGGGAGGCTTTTTTGCCTGGGGTGGCAAAAAAGC
>NW_020712882.1:0-861 GCF_002925995.2 Terrapene triunguis | reverse complement strand
TCTGCATTGATTATTTGGCTGTATTCATCACAAAACTTAGTACTGCAAACATGAATGAAGTACTTTAAATTAAGCGAAGCATAAAATATACCGTTCATGAAATTTTAATTTTTTTTAGTATATACATAGATAGGTGTTTTTAAAATAAAAGTGGTAGGACCCATTGGGTCTGATAGAGCCAGCTCTGCATTGGGATTAGTACAGAGACCCACTGCTCCAGTAGGAGCTCTGTGCCTTCTCGAGGCCAAGTTCCTCCTGGAGCATGAGCACTCACACTACGTGATCCTGTTAAATGCTTCAACGTGCTCTTTTCTCTGTGCCCAGCCAGGTGACAATACAAGCTGTGACACACAGGCCCATTGGTGCCCACTAGCAAGGGGTTCACTACTTAGCAACTCCTAACCAGTCTGACAGACTCTCTGCACCTAACACATTCCTGTCATAATATTTATCTAAAAAGAATGTCATGCGAAAACTTGAATGAAAGTCAGGATCATGCTGGGCATTAATATTATTGTGACATGTATGTACTGATGATATTTTAAAAATTATGCCCAGGGCCAGCTCCAGGCACCAGCCCACCAAGCTGGTGCTTGGGGCGGCACCTGGAGGGGGGCGGCGTGGGGCTCCGGCCCGAGAGTGGGGCCACGACTGGGCTCGCCGCTCTCCCCCCGGCGCTGCCTCTGGCCGCCGGGGAGAGCGGAGCCCCGGCGGGGCTCTCTGCCCTCCCCCCGGCGCAGCCTCTGGCCCCCGGGGAGAGCGGAGCCCCGGTGGGGCTCGCTGCCCTCCCCCCGGCGCTCTGGCCACCGGGGCTCCGCTCTCCCCGGCGGGAGGCTTTTTTGCCTGGGGTGGCAAAAAAGC
>NW_020712881.1:0-1356 GCF_002925995.2 Terrapene triunguis | reverse complement strand
GAGTATCTGTGTGAACAGAATTAAGCTGGAAAAATCATCCAGTCACAAAACCTATAGGGGCTTAAATGCCAGGAAGCCAGGAAATGGTCATTGAACAAGGGGGAATGTGTGACGGGTTGGATCACAGAAACCCCCTTGGGAGCTGCCACCCGATGTGCAAAGACTACCCCTGCTTCTGTTTTCCCTGCCAGCTCAGGACTCCAGCACCCTGTCTTGCTGAATTAGACACTCCAGTCTGCTCCAACACAGACCCAGGGTCTGAATCACTTGCCCCAAAGCTGCAAGTTTACCTGAAAACAGCTCATAGAAGTGTGCTTGTCTTTAGCACTCAGATGCCCAACTCCCAATGGGGTCTAAACCCAGATGAATCCGTTTTACCCTGCATAAAGCTTATGCAGGGCAAACTCATAAATTGTTCGCCCTCTATAACACTGATAGAGAGATATGCACAGTTGTTTGCTCCCCCAGGTATTAATACATACTCTGAGTAAATTACTAAATAAAAAGTGATTTTATTAAATACAGACAGTAGGATTTAAGTGGTTCAAAGTAGTAACAGACAGAACAAAGTAAGTCACCAAGCAAAATAAAATAAAATGCGCAAATCTATGTCTAATCAAACTGAATACAGATAATCTCACCCTCAGAGATGCTTCAGTAAGTTTTTCTCAGACTGGACACCTTCCAGGCCTGGGCACAATTCTTTCCTCTCGTACAGCTCTTGTTCCAGCTCAGGTGGTAGCTAGGGGATTCTTCATGATGGCTTCTCTCTCCCTCTGTTCTCTTCCACCCCTTTATATATCTTTTGCATAAGGCGGGAACCCTTTGTCCCTCTGGGTTTCCACCCCCCCTCACTGGAAAAGCACCAGGTTAAAGATGGATTCCAGTTCAGGTGACATGATCACATGTCACTAGAAGACTTCATTACTCACTTGCCAGCACACACATATACAGGAAGACTCACAGGTAAACACAGTCATCTGCAGACAATGGTCCTTGTTAATGGGAGTCATCAAGATTCCAAACCATCATTAATGGCCCACACTTTACATAATTACAATAGGCCCTCAGAGTTATGTTTTATATTTTTAGTTTTAGATACAAGAGTGGTACATTTCTACAAATAGGATGATCACACTCAGTAGATTATGGGCTTTGTAATGATACCTTACAAGAGACCTTTTGCACAAAGCATATCCCAGTTGCATTATATTCACTTATTGTCAAATTTTTATAAAACTATCCCAGTTACATTATATTCACTTATTATCATGTTTTTATAAAACCATATAGACTGCACAACGTCACAAAAATATCAGCCTGTGAGTGAATGTTCTGGTGGTTGCTGACTGAGTT
>NW_020712880.1:0-6961 GCF_002925995.2 Terrapene triunguis | reverse complement strand
CAGACGATAATGAGCAACAGCTGCATTTTGTTTATACATAGGTCATTCTGATATCTTGTTTTGCTCACTAATGTAGACTCTTAGTCTACATTCCATATTATCTACACATTATCTACACAAGGTCGCAACAACTTCTCACACAGTTCTTTCCCACTCGCCTCACACATTCCTTGCTTCTACAAATCTCGCGTTATTAGGGTTACAGTTAGCCTGACTCTTGCTAACAAACTGTCATGCATTGCAATCCCCTTCCTGTCAGTTCTTTCTCTGCTTCCACAACCCCCCCTTTTGTACTACTAGTACAACAAACATTTTCAAATCTCTATTTGCATTAAGTCTTGGAATTCAGATTCTACTTCAGATGCTTCAACCTTAGGAGTTTTGATTGGATGTAATGACAATGCATGATGAGCATAGACATGAAAGGTATTACTATTATTACGTCCTTTACAACAACAGCAACATAATCCTAAAACTAACTAATAGCAATACAAGCAATAACATTCCTATACCAATAATATGATGGAGTTTTTGTACAGTTTTAGTCATAAAGCACAATACATCATACTTAGTACATAAAATAGACACTCTATAAGCTGTATGAAAGGTTTACTTTTCAACTTGATATATATATTAAAGCATGTGAATTTGCCCTTGTACTTCAGAGATTTTCTGAACCTCTGGTAACAGTGAAAGCAAATTTTGAAATCGATCAGGTACTAAACTAGTTCAATTAAAGGGTATCTGGAACCTAAGGGCTACTTGCAAAATTCTATCTGCAGGCCAGTAAATAATATGATTGCCTGCAGTGGTAATGAGATTAAAATGTATGTCTTGCAATGTGGTGGCTTTAACATACACACAGCTATCATTAGCTTGAAAAAGTAAGTGTCCTGTCAGGGTAGTTCCTTGTCCCCTACCATCCCAGCAAACGTAGTCATGAAGAGTAACAACTGCTCCTGGCTTCAGTTTACGGATCATAGAATCATAGAATCATAGAATATCAGGGTTGGAGAGGACCTCAGGAGGTCATCTAGTCCAACCCCCTGCTCAAAGCAGGACCAATTCCCAACTAAATCATCCCAGCCAGGGCTTTGTCAAGCTGGGTCTTAAAAACCTCCAAGGAAGGAGACTCCACCACCTCCCTAGGTAACCCATTCCAGTGCTTCACCACCCTCCTAGTGAAATAGTGTTTCCTAATATCCAACCTAGACCTCCCCCACTGCAACTTGAGACCATTGCTCCTTGTTCTGTCATCTGTCACCACTGAGAACAGCTGAGCTCCATCCTCTTTGGAACCCCCACTCAGGTAGTTGAAAGCAGCTATCAAATCCCCCCTCATTCTTCTCTTCTGCAGACTAAACAATCCCAGTTCCCTCAGCCTCTCCTCATAAGTCATGTGCTCTAGACCCCTAATCATTTTTGTTGCCCTCCGCTGGACTCTTTCCAATTTTTCCACATCCTTCTTGTAGTGTGGGGCCCAAAACTGGACACACTACTCCAGATGAGACCTCACCAATGTCGAATAAAGGGGAACGATCACGTTCCTCGATCTGCTGGCAATGCCCCTACTTATACAGCCCAAAATGCCGTTAGCCTTCTTGGCAACAAGAGCACACTGTTGACTCATATCCAGCTTCTCGTTCACTGTGACCCCTAGGTCCTTTTCTGCAGAACTGCTACCTAGCCATTCGGTCCCTAGTCTGTAGCAGTGCATGGGATTCTTCCGTCCTAAGTGCAGGACTCTGCACTTGTCCTTGTTGAACCTCATCAGGTTTTTTTTGGCCCAATCCTCTAATTTGTCTAGGTCCCTCTGTATCCGATCCCTACCCTCTAGCGTATCTACCACGCCTCCCAGTTTAGTGTCATCTGCAAACTTGCTGAGAGTGCAGTCCACACCATCCTCCAGATCATTAATAAAGATATTAAACAAAACCGGCCCCAGGACCGACCCTTGGGGCACTCCGCTTGAAACCGGCTGCCAACTAGACATGGAGCCATTGATCACTACCCGTTGAGCCCGACGATCTAGCCAGCTTTCTATCCACCTTACAGTCCATTCATCCAGCCCATACTTCTTTAACTTGGCGGCAAGAATACTGTGGGAGACCGTATCTAAAGCTTTGCTAAAGTCAAGGAATAACACATCCACTGCTTTCCCCTCATCCACAGAGCCAGTTATCTCATCATAGAAGGCAATTAGGTTAGTCAGGCACGACTTCCCCTTGGATACACTGAAGCTGTGGGGGTTCTAACGGCCAAAATGTCCATTGACTCCCTAACCCCATCCAAATGTCAGGTGTAATCCCAGGAGCACTGACTAAAAATCGATTGGGCATACCAGGAGGTCTAATTTCCCAGATGTCTCGGTGAATTACCCAATCCCACATGCATCCTCCCCATGGACTCGGCAGGATTCGGTATGTGGGAGCCCACACCCCCGCAACCGGTCCATATACTTGGAAGGAGCACTGAGAACGTCTGCACTTCCACCCAGAAAGTCTCCAAGTATGTCTCCATGGCCACAGATCAGATGGTACTCCTGATGTGTCTGTAAGGGCAGTGGGCCAAGCCTGATGCTCTAGATCATTCCGAATGGCCATTAGCTGGTCATTCAGGAAATCCTGAATTTCTGAACATGCTAGATCCCACTGCAATGCCTTCCCAGCCTCAGTGATATTCAATACCATCTCTGTCAGCAACTTTTGGGTCATAGAACTAAGCGCGGAAATAACATGTAACTCACCAACTCCAGCCTGTACCTGGGTTAGTTGTACTCCAGAAACAAGGCCAATGGCCTTCTCTAGTTGCCCCAATTTCTCATCATGTTCTTTTTCCTTTTTCCCTTCTTGGCTTCTTTTAACCTACAAAGGAAACTTCCACTCTTCACTCATACACCTTTTCCCAACAATGAACACATACACATTGCCATTATACAGTACATTAGTCTTATTATTCAATGTATGCCATATACACCCTTCCAGTAAAATAACTTCTATACAGAGCTTTAGAGCAACAAACCAGGACAAGCACACCCACTTTTGAGGAGTCCACTCGGTACAACCTCTGGTGTCCAATAGCTTTCCTCCCTCCCCACCCTCTGGCTAGAAATCTGAGGTAGCCAGAAGGATCCCATGGGCAATATGGGGAGTGGGTTAACCTTCCATGTCCTTGCTTCCAAAGACTGTTGGTATGCAAATTTTAACAACAATTTTTCAATTAAAAAAATCTGGCCAATGAAGTTTCTTTTTCTTACTTAAGCAAATGTATTAGACTTTAGTATATCACATTTTCCTGATTTATCCAAACACTTTGTATTCCAAGTTGAATACAACAAATATCTGCTTTTTGATTTAACCCTTCTATTTAATTTTGAACTAGACTGTCTTATGAAAATATTAAACCCAACAATTCTGGCCACAAGACAAACACCACAAGACAGGACATAGAACACAAAAATAATTCCTATTGTACCAGTAAATGCATGGTACATTGAATTCTGTTCAGCTGGCATCCATTTTCTCTGATGATCTGAAAGACAAAAGAACAGAGGTCTACCCCTTCTGGGTAGTCAGTCATTGCTTAAAATATTTCCTTTATATACACATACTCTTGTTGATTTTAGACAAAACAGAGGCATTACCCCATATTTCCTTGTATTTGTTTCATAGGCAGCCCAGGTTTCAGTGGCTTCTACCTTATTAGTTAGAAAATTGCATTAATACAGATGCTTTCTGGCTTGCTTCCAGATCCAAAGCTATCCACAGCTTAAAGATTCTTACTTAAAAAAGGACACAATTAACTTTCCCAGACTTTTGATTGCCTTTTACTTCTAACTCCTGCTTTCAAACACACAGTGATCTGAAAAAGACAACACAACCTATATTGGTAGGTTTGCATTTCTTTTACCTCTGCTACAATATACACTGCACATGTTCTGGGGAAAATAGACATCCTCTCCACAATTCAATTTCCACAACACTAGCCACATCAATTTCTACACAAGGTGTAACTGTTTCTTTTGTGCTTACAAAATCTCTATGCACCCCTAGTAAAGTGACAGCTCGACCACACAGAGCCAGGGGCACTGTCCTTCTCTCTCTTTTTACCAGATCTTTTATCTGCTATTTTGTTACCCAAAAACAAATTCAAATCTTTTATTCTTTCCTGAACACTGGGTAAAGGCCATTTACTTAACATATAATTCAAAGGGCTATCCTTAGAGGGCTTTACCAGAGACCCACCCATCTGCCTGCTGACACTCTAACAGAGAATTACACAGAGAACAGAGGGAATTATGGCCTAATAGGATCTTATTACAGGAATTTCTACTAATACTGACCACTACAGGGGACAGGACAGAAGGATCTCAATTCGACCTCAGAGCTTCATCGCTCGCGATGGCTTCCACTCTGAGGAATTATGAATGAGAGGCTCAGTTCCATCCACACACCTAACGCCCAAATGTATAAGACAGAAATTCATTAACCGGAGTCGCCAGTAACTGTCGGGTCCACCTAGCTGAGAGCCAATAACAGCCAGACAGGGATAAGGAAGAGTTGCTTTATTCTGCAGAAGAAAGGAGAGCCTTGCACCTTGGTACAAAGACTCTGTCTTACACACATTTTACCATTCCAATTATTATCCTGGGGATTTGAAATGCCCATGCTTATAATTACTTACTCCTTTCCTTCCACTATGCCCTCAAAGTTTCCAACCTGTTTTCCAATCTCTCTATCAGTTGCCTGCCTGCTTGGACCCGATCCTGCTTTTCTCGCTGAACCGTCCCTTCCATGGGCACCAGCTTTTTCACTACCAATTTAGCTAGGAGGGTGGGCTTCTCAACTAGCCCCCACCCTTCCTGGTCTCTTCCCTTAAACATTCTTACTCACAAGGCTACCCGAGTCCTCCCTCATGAGGCTTGCCACTTGGGCAAAACGCATGGCCCATTGGCATTTAACTATTCAATTTTCTCTTGTGGCAAACACACTGCTGTTACAGCATATGCAAACACAAATGGTTAAATTCTGACAAGTCCCTGAAGGACCGGTACTTGCTTAGCCAGTGCTTCCTTTTCTGCCTGGAAGTCCTGTCTCAAGGCTTGCAACTTGCCCTGGGCGTAGGTTTGAGTTGCTGCCTGGTTCATGATCTATGCTCTTAATTGCTCAATTCTAGTTATCAAGTACACAACTCTTCCTATTTCTCCAACTTCTCTATTGCCCAGTCCTGCTACGACTGGGGTAGATCCACCTGACACCCTTCCTGGTCAACCGGGGTGGAGAGAGGAATGCTAAATCCCTCTCCAGTTCTCAGACTTACTGCGGCTGAGAGTAGGCACACTTTCATACTCACACACGTATGTCCAGACTGGCCACATCTGTGTATAACATTCAGAGAAGGCGCTGTGCAATCTTCAACTTGCTTCCTCTCTTGGGAGGGCTGTTCTTTTACGCCCTGGGGTCTCCTGGGGCGTCTTTTCAGTGATTCCAGTCCAGGCCGGCTGCCTGTGGCTTCTTCAGCGTCTCCAAACCATGCCGGCTCCAGGGTCGCAAAGGCAGACTGTTGGATCTCACCGGACAGTTAAGCTTTGCAAATGTAATCTCAGCACTGTAACTTGTATTGCCTTTGGTTTGACTCTGTCTATATTTTTTTCACAGCCAGCTGGGGCCGAAAGCAGTTTTTCTTTGTATTTAGCCTGGTCTGCATTGATTCTTGACCTTGAACGCAGATTAACTTTCTCTTTATCTCTGGACCAAGCTGAATTTCAAATTAACCCGTTCCTTTCCTCAATAGACAAATTGCTCCCATTGTGTGTCAGAGGCTTTTTGGTGATTAAAAGCTCTTCTGAGATGTATGATCTTATCTAGATTGAAGGTACCTTCTAGTGGGCATTGTTTAGATGAATTTTCACGCGTGTAATGATTCCAATTCTCTAAATACCTGCAGGTTTTAGGACCATAATGTACGTACATGAAATAAGCTGGGGTACCCTTAGGGGGTGAGAGGGAATCCTTAGACTGTCCCCCACCCATTTTCCAATCACACACAGAGGGAGGATGCCCTGTCCGCTCTAGGGGCACATAAACTAAGGAGCTCTCCCTACAGGGTACTCACACAGGAGAGGCTAACGAGGATGGCCACGACCCTCCTACACCTCCCTTCAGTAAAGAGCGTCGGCTAGTCTCAGAGAGACGGCGTCGCTTACTCTCGTTGCATCCAGTGAGATGATCAGACTGTCAGTGGCTCACACAGAGAGGAAAAGGGGAGGGAAGATGGGTTCACACACTCCTAGACCCAGGTAGCCTCCTCGCTGGACGATGCCAGGCCGAGTTAGTCCACCGTGGGTCGGATCTCCTAAAAGATCCTCTAGTTACCGGGCTTGCGTTAGAGTAGTTCTGGTCACGAGCCAAAAGACTTCGCAGAGTACTCTGGGCGTCTTCCGGTAACTCTCAATTCACACTGGTGTACACACACACACACACCAAGGCCTCTATTTCCAGGTACTATTCCCAAGTACCACGATGCATCTACACTATGAGGTGGTAACAACCCCTCTTGAGGCAGTAAAAACCCCTCAGCACCGGTGCATACCCATGCATCTCTCATATGCATATATGGGGACGGCCAAACTAACAGGTCCCCAGAACCGCATACAACTACCTTATTGGGGGCGGCAAAACAATTCCCCAGAACCGCTCTGCATCTGACCTTGCTGCACAGTCAATAAGTTCGGATGGCGTGAGCCCAACAGGGACAGATGGCCCCACGGACAGTCCTCCTCCGACACCCCAATAGAGATTTCAAAAGGTCTCCTACCTCTATTGTGGCGCCATGGGGTTAGAAGGGGAACGATCCGTAGCAGCTGCCGGTGCCTCTGCGGGCGTTGCCATCCCGGACGAGCCCCCAAATTGTCGGAGAATAACAGAGTTCTCACTTTTTGTTTGGGTACAGCAAGTCAGAT
>NW_020712879.1:0-1221 GCF_002925995.2 Terrapene triunguis | reverse complement strand
CATGGGCTTTGGAGCAGACCCTGTGTGTGGTGAAAACAACTGCTCTGGTTTTTGGCTCGTTGAGTATGTCTACACTGCAATGTAAGCCTAGGGTTAGTAGAACTCAAGTTAGCAGACTCTGGGTTTGTTAACCTAGGGCTTGAGAGTCTACATTCATTGGTAACCCAGGCTAGGAATTGTTGAACCCTGGGTCCCAACTAGGGTGACCAGCATCCCAATAAAATTGGGACTGTCCCAATATTTAGTTGTTTGTCCTGCGTCCCAACTGATGTACGGTCGGGATGCCATTTGTCCCGATATTTTGGCTTAGGGCTGGAGGAGTACACTGGTGAGCTCTCACCTGGGGTCCCAGCAGTGCTTATTTGGGGTGGCTCCCAGGAAATGGCAGGCAGAAGGACCCTGCGTGTGTGTGTCTGCATGCTGCGCCTACCACAAGCACTGGCTCCATCCTGGCCAATGCGAGCTGCGGGCACGGACAGGGCGCAACCCCTCCCCCCCCGCAGCTGCCCCTGATCCTGGGGCGCTGCATGTTACTCATGCCCCCAAGTAAGTCCTGCCCCCACAGCTTCTAGCCAATGGCAGCTGGAGCCAGTGCTTGTGGCAGGCGCAGCACGTGGAGTGGAGGCCCACTGGCCACCGCTGACTTTAGGAGTCAGAGGAACCTGCCAGGGGCTTCCCAGTGGGTGGGGCCCTGTGCCCGCAGCTTGTGGTGGGGCTGGGGGTGGGAGCCACGGCTGTGTGCTTGTGGCAGGGGCGGGGGCCATGCGCCCCCAACCCTCAGCTTGCAGCAGGGCTGGAGCAGGGGCCATGAGCCCCTGACCCGCAGCGGGGCTGCAGCCAGAGCCAGGACTCTGTGCCCCCAACCTGTGGCGGGGCTGTGCCAGGAGCCGGGGCCCTGCGCCCCCGACCTGTGGCAGGGCTGTGCCGGGAGCCGGGGCCCTGCACCCCTGACCTGCGGTGGGACTGTGCCTGGAGCCGGGGCCCTGCGCCCCCAACCTGTGGCTTCCTCAGGGCTTTGTATCCCCCTCCCCCATGGCTCCAGTGGGGTGAGCCTGTGGCTACCCCCCATGTGTCCCGATATTTTGTTCTTGTCATCTGGTCACCCTAGTCCCAACCTAGGGCTCCAGCATCTAAACTGCATTATGTGGGCCTGAGTCTAATCACCCATTATCCCAGACTTCCTAGTGCCTTCCCAAAATGTGCCACTCTAGTTCTTTGTTC
>NW_020712878.1:0-2045 GCF_002925995.2 Terrapene triunguis | reverse complement strand
TGATGAGGTGTGAACTGCCCCTCTTCTTCTGGAGAGTTTTTGTCCTGGCTTATTTTCATAGATTAATAGATTCTAGGACTGGAAGGGACCTCGAGAGGTCATCGAGTCCAGTCCCCTGCCCTCATAAGCCATGAGGATTCATTTTCAGCCTCATAACTATATGCATGAAATTATAACCTATAACATTACTATAACATCACTGTAACAACAATGCTCAGTACATCATGAGCCTTTTGAAGACCCCCGACATGACAAACTTTGCATTAGATACCACACAATCATATTATAAGGATGAACATGGAGGTGCTGCGTGTTCCTCAAGATACAGAGCGTCACAGTGGGATCAGGATTTTATTTCACAGAAACAAAGGATCAGATTTTCAAAAGAACTCAGCACCTATATAGGCACTCAGATAACATGAGCTCTTGTGAAAGTCTCCCCCTAAATTTGCCTCATCTCTGGGAGTTTCTTCAGGATGAATAGAAAACAGCTGTGGAGATTTGCAGTTACTCAGCACAGGGCTGAAAACAGCTAGGAATGTCTCAGCACATTGTGTTGGTTTTCTAAGTTGGGCAGAGGCAATTTAGGAGTCAGCCTGCCATGTGTTCATGCTCCACATTCTGGGAATATTTTAATCTAGTGGTATCTTTTTACTCAACTGTCAGTTCTTTAGAATGTGGCTGCATGTAGAAAAGTGAGACCTTTATAAAGGAAACAGAGATGAAGAAATTCCATGTGTTGGAAAACCTGTTAACTCTTTGTACAAACCATCCTGTCTGCCAGTCCCATGTTTCCTCCAACACAAATTTCAGGAAAGAATTTGGAGAGAAAAATCATGTTTTTAACCTTAGTTTGACTTTATCTATTTACAAAAGCTCTCCCCATGACAGATCAAATATGACACAGATCTAACCTGAAATCTTTAAATACATGTATAGATCTGTCATATATATTCTGGGGTGTATATAGTACTAAAAGGAATAACTGTACCTTGGGGTTGGATCTGCTGGAACTGAATATCCACAAAACAGTTTTGGGACCTCCTGGAAATTAACAACAAATTAATAGTTTTAGGGCTCCTGTAAGTCTGGCACGAATCTGCCATGGAATGCTTTGGCGGGGGATGGGGAGAGCTTGAGTCAGCCAAGACAACTGAGATTTGGACTCTGTGTCAATGCTGCCCATCTTCATGCAGACCCATCCTCCTAGTAAGCTCAGCTGGGCAACTTCACTATTGAAACAGAGGGCTGTGACAAGTGACAGCTTCTCAGCACAATTGAGGCCATCCCTGGAAGTCAGTGGCACTGATCTCAGATAACTTGAGGCAGAGTGTAGGAATATAGGCCTACATTGGGCCTCAGTGAACTGTTTTTTTTTTTTAATTGTTTGTATGTTAGCATGAGGAATAGATCCAAAGCATGTGACCAAAAAGAATTAAATCATGAGATAGAAGAGTTGTTCGTGTTAAACTTTTAGTGATTCTTGAAATACCAGTGTTATCTTATTTACGGTTTGGGTTCAGGTAATCAGAATAAAGAAAACATGGTTAACTGGGAACGAGGTGCAGTAAATAATTGTTTATATATGGCTTGTTTAAAAAGAAATGCTTAGTCCAGTGGTTGGGAAAAAATATGGCAAAATTAGATCAGAAGAAGGCCTCGAAAAGGGGGCCTGCCATTAATATTGTCTGGACTGGGGAAAAGGACAGCGTGCGCAGTAGGGGTGTAAATACCATTTTTAAAAGTACCCGTTTAAACTATTAAAATTATGTCGGTCAAATGTTTAATTGTTAACACGACAGGGATCGGAACTGCCGCATGGTGGGGCTAGGGGTCCGGGTCTGCTGCATGGAGGAGGTCTGGGGTCAGGGCTGCCGCCCAGCTCAACACAGCAGGGGTCCAGGGTCAAGGCTGCAAATCTGTTTTAAACGTTAACTGCAATATATTAATGGTAAGACTAATACTTATCAGTTAACCATTTAATATTTTACATCCCTAGTGCACAGCCCTAAAACTGCATCCTCTGGTTTTGGCTAAGGTCTGAT
>NW_020712877.1:0-2091 GCF_002925995.2 Terrapene triunguis | reverse complement strand
GATGATATATATATATATATATATATATATATATATATATATCATCATCAGACCTTAGCCAAAACCAGAGGATGCAGTTTTAGGGCTGTGCACTAGGGATGTAAAATATTAAATGGTTAACTGATAAGTATTAGTCTTACCATTAATATATTGCAGTTAACGTTTAAAACAGATTTGCAGCCTTGACCCTGGACCCCTGCTGTGTTGAGCTGGGCGGCAGCCCTGACCCCAGACCTCCTCCATGCAGCAGACCCGGACCCCTAGCCCCACCATGCGGCAGTTCCGATCCCTGTCGTGTTAACAATTAAACATTTGACCGACATAATTTTAATAGTTTAAACGGGTACTTTTAAAAATGGTATTTACACCCCTACTGCGCACGCTGTCCTTTTCCCCAGTCCAGACAATATTAATGGCAGGCCCCCTTTTCGAGGCCTTCTTCTGATCTAATTTTGCCATATTTTTTCCCAACCACTGGACTAAGCATTTCTTTTTAAACAAGCCATATATAAACAATTATTTACTGCACCTCGTTCCCAGTTAACCATGTTTTCTTTATTCTGATTACCTGAACCCAAACCGTAAATAAGATAACACTGGTATTTCAAGAATCACTAAAAGTTTAACACGAACAACTCTTCTATCTCATGATTTAATTCTTTTTGGTCACATGCTTTGGATCTATTCCTCATGCTAACATACAAACAATTAAAAAAAAAAAACAGTTCACTGAGGCCCAATGTAGGCCTATATTCCTACACTCTGCCTCAAGTTATCTGAGATCAGTGCCACTGACTTCCAGGGATGGCCTCAATTGTGCTGAGAAGCTGTCACTTGTCACAGCCCTCTGTTTCAATAGTGAAGTTGCCCAGCTGAGCTTACTAGGAGGATGGGTCTGCATGAAGATGGGCAGCATTGACACAGAGTCCAAATCTCAGTTGTCTTGGCTGACTCAAGCTCTCCCCATCCCCCGCCAAAGCATTCCATGGCAGATTCGTGCCAGACTTACAGGAGCCCTAAAACTATTAATTTGTTGTTAATTTCCAGGAGGTCCCAAAACTGTTTTGTGGATATTCAGTTCCAGCAGATCCAACCCCAAGGTACAGTTATTCCTTTTAGTACTATATACACCCCAGAATATATATGACAGATCTATACATGTATTTAAAGATTTCAGGTTAGATCTGTGTCATATTTGATCTGTCATGGGGAGAGCTTTTGTAAATAGATAAAGTCAAACTAAGGTTAAAAACATGATTTTTCTCTCCAAATTCTTTCCTGAAATTTGTGTTGGAGGAAACATGGGACTGGCAGACAGGATGGTTTGTACAAAGAGTTAACAGGTTTTCCAACACATGGAATTTCTTCATCTCTGTTTCCTTTATAAAGGTCTCACTTTTCTACATGCAGCCACATTCTAAAGAACTGACAGTTGAGTAAAAAGATACCACTAGATTAAAATATTCCCAGAATGTGGAGCATGAACACATGGCAGGCTGACTCCTAAATTGCCTCTGCCCAACTTAGAAAACCAACACAATGTGCTGAGACATTCCTAGCTGTTTTCAGCCCTGTGCTGAGTAACTGCAAATCTCCACAGCTGTTTTCTATTCATCCTGAAGAAACTCCCAGAGATGAGGCAAATTTAGGGGGAGACTTTCACAAGAGCTCATGTTATCTGAGTGCCTATATAGGTGCTGAGTTCTTTTGAAAATCTGATCCTTTGTTTCTGTGAAATAAAATCCTGATCCCACTGTGACGCTCTGTATCTTGAGGAACACGCAGCACCTCCATGTTCATCCTTATAATATGATTGTGTGGTATCTAATGCAAAGTTTGTCATGTCGGGGGTCTTCAAAAGGCTCATGATGTACTGAGCATTGTTGTTACAGTGATGTTATAGTAATGTTATAGGTTATAATTTCATGCATATAGTTATGAGGCTGAAAATGAATCCTCATGGCTTATGAGGGCAGGGGACTGGACTCGATGACCTCTCGAGGTCCCTTCCAGTCCTAGAATCTATTAATCTATGAAAATAAGCCAGGACAAAAACTCTCCAGAAGAAGAGGGGCAGTTCACACCTCATCA
>NW_020712876.1:0-1298 GCF_002925995.2 Terrapene triunguis | reverse complement strand
CAAAGATACACACTCTGGTAAAAAGGTACATTTACAAGTTGAGAAAAACAAAGTAAATCTAAGACGCCTTGCTGTCTTTTTACTTACTAGTTTGAAATAGGAGAGACTTGTTTAGAAAGATGGGGAGAACCTGGATTGATGTCTGGTCCCTCTCAGTCCCCAGAGCGAACCCCCCTTTAAAACAAAGAGCACACACAAAAGCCTTTCCCCCCCCAAGATTTGAAAGTATCTTGTCTCCTTATTGGTCCTTGGGTCAGGTGTCAGCCAGGTTACCCGAGCTTCTTAACCCTTTACAGGTAAAAGGATTTGGAGTCTCTGTACACAGAGAGCTGTTACCCTTCCCTTAATAGTTATGACACGCCCCCCAAATCACAGATAGTGTTGGACGTTCGGTTCCACACTGGCTGTGATTTCTTCCTGGAGTTTTAGGAGAAAACAGAGTTAATAAGACATACTACTGATTATATAAAAACTAACAATGTTTCATTCCAAGAACAATGGTTAACCAGTTAACTCTGGGAAACTTTCCCGGGAGAGTGCATCAGCCACTTTGTTAGAAGCTCCCGAAATGTGTAGTATTTCAAAATCAAAATTTTGGAGAGCTAAACTCCACCGAAGAAGTTTTTTGTTATTTCCCTTGGCGGTATGAAGCCACTGTAGCGCAGCATGGTCTGTTTGTAGTTGGAAACGCCGTCCCCAAACATATGGGCGTAGCTTTTTCAGCGCGTACACAATGGCGTAGCATTCCTTTTCGCTGATTGACCAGTGACTTTCCCTCTCAGACAGTTTTTTGCTGAGAAACACGACAGGATGGAATTCTTGATTCGGTCCTTCCTGCATTAAAACTGCTCCCACGCCTCTCTCGGAAGCATCTGTGGTTACTAGGAACGGTTTGTCAAAGTTTGGGGCCCTTAGCACAGGGTCAGACATGAGTGTTGCCTTAAGCTGGTTAAAGGCCTTTTGACACTCATCAGTCCACTGAACTGCATTTGGCTGTTTCTTTCTGGTTAGGTCTGTCAGCGGGGCGGCGATTTGGCTGTAGTGTGGTACAAATCGCCTATAATATCCGGCCAAGCCTAAGAAGGATTGGACCTGTTTTTTTTCTTTTTACATCCTCGGGAGTAGCTTGTTAGAAAGTCTCTGTTAACTCAGCAGCAGCCACAGCTAAGTACATCCCAGTTTCAGTCAACTGCAGAGGGGGTGACCCAGCACAGGAAAACCAGGAAAATGACTACCAAAGAAGAAAAAGCATGTCAAGGCTGGATCCCCACTTTGAACTTTAGGGTTCAAATGTAGGG
>NW_020712875.1:0-2239 GCF_002925995.2 Terrapene triunguis | reverse complement strand
AATGGTACAGGATAACTAAAAACAATTTCATTCATATTGGTTCTACATTGTCCCCCTTTTGACCCTTCAATCCAGGGGTATTGAATGGGTCACACTTTATGTAATTGTTTTAAGGCAGAACCAACATAACAGTTAGGATTACTAATAGGACAATGATGGGATGAAAAATTATATTTAGAATTGCTGACCAGGTGGGCTTCTCCTACAACACTGCCCCTTTATTTATGATTATTACAGCAGTTGTTGTTATTGTAGGGCACAGGTGATCTGTTGCAAACAAACCAAACAATTATAAAACCATTACCATTACAATAATTGGGTACATTGACAAAGAAGATGAGGCCCAAGTTTGATGCTGCAATAGCCATCAAACAATAAAAGTCACTGAGGTCAGGACCTTCTTAAGCACACACAACAAATAAGATTTTGTAGGAGTACCACAGTTGTCATGCAAGGTTAAGCTGATTTGGACTTAAACTAACATTTAGTTGCTAAAATGTTGCAGAATTTCCTATTTTTAACAGTTGTTCTCAAGAGGTTTCTGGGGACCTGAAAGATGGGGCCCTACAATCATGGGCCAAGGTTTTACAGATTATGGGGGCCCAAGAACTACCCTTTAGGGCTTGGGGGGAAGTAGAACCAGAGTGCATAAAGGAAAGTGTGGAATTAACAATACAAGCAAATGTAACTAACAATGCAAATGTATTAATAACAAAAATTAACAACAAAATGACTATTAGAGAACTTAACAAAAAATAAACCTGATACATTGGGGACCAAAATCCTTTGGACACAAGTGGTGATTGATAAATTGGATGGACATGGGGGAAGTAGAGAGAGGAAAAGACATTTGCCCTGTTTAGTTTAGTATTCCCTTTTTTTCTGGACCCAATGCTAGCACAGGACACCACTTGAGACAGACACAGAACATGCAACACAGAACACTGAACACAGACTTTGTCATGACACTATAACCATGGTATTTTATAACTCTTCAGCTGGTACCAGCTCTCCTGATGTTCTGGTTTAGAGCCTGAAAGATAAAAGCTTGGAAACAAATTAGCACAGTGCTTCCACCATGGCAGAACCTGCTTAGTTTCTGCCACAGTGTGTTTGGTACTTGGGGCTGCACAAATGCTAATTAAGTGATGCATTTTTTGTGAGTGTAAATCCTCCCTTCTTTCAGTAAAAGGGCGTTAACACTTCATCTAGAAAAAAAAATTATGTTTTAAAATCTCCAGCCATTTTGCCATGGCCTGGAGATCTGAGGCAGAAGCAGGCACTGTTGTTAACTGTTTCAATGGCATTTTGGCCCTGGGAGGAGGAATTTACCCAAATATCCCAAATATCCCCCTTCCCAATCTCCAGAGGGGTCCCAAAGGTCTGCCCCCTTCTGGGGTCTCAAATGTTTCTTCTCCTGATGTTACTGCTGCTGTAAGATTTGAGAGTGCTGTTTTAACTCTCTGTACCTAACCTGTTTTTCAGTTTCTCTATCTGTTGCTTGCCTGGGCCCGATCCTGCTTTTTCCAATAAACAGTTCCTTTCCATGGGCACAAGCCTTGTTCCACTACCAATTTAGCAAGGAGGGTGGGCTTTCCAACTAGCCCCCACCCTTCCTGGTCCCGTTCCTTAAACATTTTCTTCAAAATTGTGAAATTACCACAATATTACTTACAAAAAAACAAAACAAACAAACATAAACCACACTACACTGCCCAAACTCCTATATCCTTCAGAGTTTGATTTAACAGAACAAGATCTGTATCTTATGTTTTTAACCCACTCTGGGCCAGAGGGAGAGACGCTAAGCCTCCCTCTGTATTACTCGGTCTGCTACCACCGAGGGTTCATACACCAATTATACAAATCCTTCCCCGGATCAGAGTGAGAAACACTAAGTTCTCCTCTTTAGCTCAGTCTTGCTACGGCTGAGGGTGTATGTACCTCTATAACACAATTTAAACCTAAACTCCTATATCCTTCAGAGTTTGGTTAATCCTTCCCCGGATTATGTACCTTTATAACACAATTTAAACCTAAACTCCTATATCCTTCAGAGTTTGGATAATTAACTGAAAGTTTACACTCTTTCCCTCTAGTGCCAGGCTTGCTAAAGCTGGCGGTGTGCACACCAGTTTTATAATAACTGTGGATTCTATGCTTGCTCCCCCTTTCGCATTCTCCACCAATAATGTTGTTCCACAAACTTATACAGGATCGTTTTAGGGGTCAAGGCAAA
>NW_020712874.1:0-2045 GCF_002925995.2 Terrapene triunguis | reverse complement strand
TGATGAGGTGTGAACTGCCCCTCTTCTTCTGGAGAGTTTTTGTCCTGGCTTATTTTCATAGATTAATAGATTCTAGGACTGGAAGGGACCTCGAGAGGTCATCGAGTCCAGTCCCCTGCCCTCATAAGCCATGAGGATTCATTTTCAGCCTCATAACTATATGCATGAAATTATAACCTATAACATTACTATAACATCACTGTAACAACAATGCTCAGTACATCATGAGCCTTTTGAAGACCCCCGACATGACAAACTTTGCATTAGATACCACACAATCATATTATAAGGATGAACATGGAGGTGCTGCGTGTTCCTCAAGATACAGAGCGTCACAGTGGGATCAGGATTTTATTTCACAGAAACAAAGGATCAGATTTTCAAAAGAACTCAGCACCTATATAGGCACTCAGATAACATGAGCTCTTGTGAAAGTCTCCCCCTAAATTTGCCTCATCTCTGGGAGTTTCTTCAGGATGAATAGAAAACAGCTGTGGAGATTTGCAGTTACTCAGCACAGGGCTGAAAACAGCTAGGAATGTCTCAGCACATTGTGTTGGTTTTCTAAGTTGGGCAGAGGCAATTTAGGAGTCAGCCTGCCATGTGTTCATGCTCCACATTCTGGGAATATTTTAATCTAGTGGTATCTTTTTACTCAACTGTCAGTTCTTTAGAATGTGGCTGCATGTAGAAAAGTGAGACCTTTATAAAGGAAACAGAGATGAAGAAATTCCATGTGTTGGAAAACCTGTTAACTCTTTGTACAAACCATCCTGTCTGCCAGTCCCATGTTTCCTCCAACACAAATTTCAGGAAAGAATTTGGAGAGAAAAATCATGTTTTTAACCTTAGTTTGACTTTATCTATTTACAAAAGCTCTCCCCATGACAGATCAAATATGACACAGATCTAACCTGAAATCTTTAAATACATGTATAGATCTGTCATATATATTCTGGGGTGTATATAGTACTAAAAGGAATAACTGTACCTTGGGGTTGGATCTGCTGGAACTGAATATCCACAAAACAGTTTTGGGACCTCCTGGAAATTAACAACAAATTAATAGTTTTAGGGCTCCTGTAAGTCTGGCACGAATCTGCCATGGAATGCTTTGGCGGGGGATGGGGAGAGCTTGAGTCAGCCAAGACAACTGAGATTTGGACTCTGTGTCAATGCTGCCCATCTTCATGCAGACCCATCCTCCTAGTAAGCTCAGCTGGGCAACTTCACTATTGAAACAGAGGGCTGTGACAAGTGACAGCTTCTCAGCACAATTGAGGCCATCCCTGGAAGTCAGTGGCACTTGTCTCAGATAACTTGAGGCAGAGTGTAGGAATATAGGCCTACATTGGGCCTCAGTGAACTGTTTTTTTTTTTTAATTGTTTGTATGTTAGCATGAGGAATAGATCCAAAGCATGTGACCAAAAAGAATTAAATCATGAGATAGAAGAGTTGTTCGTGTTAAACTTTTAGTGATTCTTGAAATACCAGTGTTATCTTATTTACGGTTTGGGTTCAGGTAATCAGAATAAAGAAAACATGGTTAACTGGGAACGAGGTGCAGTAAATAATTGTTTATATATGGCTTGTTTAAAAAGAAATGCTTAGTCCAGTGGTTGGGAAAAAATATGGCAAAATTAGATCAGAAGAAGGCCTCGAAAAGGGGGCCTGCCATTAATATTGTCTGGACTGGGGAAAAGGACAGCGTGCGCAGTAGGGGTGTAAATACCATTTTTAAAAGTACCTGTTTAAACTATTAAAATTATGTCGGTCAAATGTTTAATTGTTAACTCGACAGGGATCGGAACTGCCGCATGGTGGGGCTAGGGGTCCGGGTCTGCTGCATGGAGGAGGTCTGGGGTCAGGGCTGCCGCCCAGCTCAACACAGCAGGGGTCCAGGGTCAAGGCTGCAAATCTGTTTTAAACGTTAACTGCAATATATTAATGGTAAGACTAATACTTATCAGTTAACCATTTAATATTTTACATCCCTAGTGCACAGCCCTAAAACTGCATCCTCTGGTTTTGGCTAAGGTCTGAT
>NW_020712873.1:0-2091 GCF_002925995.2 Terrapene triunguis | reverse complement strand
GATGATATATATATATATATATATATATATATATATATATATCATCATCAGACCTTAGCCAAAACCAGAGGATGCAGTTTTAGGGCTGTGCACTAGGGATGTAAAATATTAAATGGTTAACTGATAAGTATTAGTCTTACCATTAATATATTGCAGTTAACGTTTAAAACAGATTTGCAGCCTTGACCCTGGACCCCTGCTGTGTTGAGCTGGGCGGCAGCCCTGACCCCAGACCTCCTCCATGCAGCAGACCCGGACCCCTAGCCCCACCATGCGGCAGTTCCGATCCCTGTCGTGTTAACAATTAAACATTTGACCGACATAATTTTAATAGTTTAAACGGGTACTTTTAAAAATGGTATTTACACCCCTACTGCGCACGCTGTCCTTTTCCCCAGTCCAGACAATATTAATGGCAGGCCCCCTTTTCGAGGCCTTCTTCTGATCTAATTTTGCCATATTTTTTCCCAACCACTGGACTAAGCATTTCTTTTTAAACAAGCCATATATAAACAATTATTTACTGCACCTCGTTCCCAGTTAACCATGTTTTCTTTATTCTGATTACCTGAACCCAAACCGTAAATAAGATAACACTGGTATTTCAAGAATCACTAAAAGTTTAACACGAACAACTCTTCTATCTCATGATTTAATTCTTTTTGGTCACATGCTTTGGATCTATTCCTCATGCTAACATACAAACAATTAAAAAAAAAAAACAGTTCACTGAGGCCCAATGTAGGCCTATATTCCTACACTCTGCCTCAAGTTATCTGAGATCAGTGCCACTGACTTCCAGGGATGGCCTCAATTGTGCTGAGAAGCTGTCACTTGTCACAGCCCTCTGTTTCAATAGTGAAGTTGCCCAGCTGAGCTTACTAGGAGGATGGGTCTGCATGAAGATGGGCAGCATTGACACAGAGTCCAAATCTCAGTTGTCTTGGCTGACTCAAGCTCTCCCCATCCCCCGCCAAAGCATTCCATGGCAGATTCGTGCCAGACTTACAGGAGCCCTAAAACTATTAATTTGTTGTTAATTTCCAGGAGGTCCCAAAACTGTTTTGTGGATATTCAGTTCCAGCAGATCCAACCCCAAGGTACAGTTATTCCTTTTAGTACTATATACACCCCAGAATATATATGACAGATCTATACATGTATTTAAAGATTTCAGGTTAGATCTGTGTCATATTTGATCTGTCATGGGGAGAGCTTTTGTAAATAGATAAAGTCAAACTAAGGTTAAAAACATGATTTTTCTCTCCAAATTCTTTCCTGAAATTTGTGTTGGAGGAAACATGGGACTGGCAGACAGGATGGTTTGTACAAAGAGTTAACAGGTTTTCCAACACATGGAATTTCTTCATCTCTGTTTCCTTTATAAAGGTCTCACTTTTCTACATGCAGCCACATTCTAAAGAACTGACAGTTGAGTAAAAAGATACCACTAGATTAAAATATTCCCAGAATGTGGAGCATGAACACATGGCAGGCTGACTCCTAAATTGCCTCTGCCCAACTTAGAAAACCAACACAATGTGCTGAGACATTCCTAGCTGTTTTCAGCCCTGTGCTGAGTAACTGCAAATCTCCACAGCTGTTTTCTATTCATCCTGAAGAAACTCCCAGAGATGAGGCAAATTTAGGGGGAGACTTTCACAAGAGCTCATGTTATCTGAGTGCCTATATAGGTGCTGAGTTCTTTTGAAAATCTGATCCTTTGTTTCTGTGAAATAAAATCCTGATCCCACTGTGACGCTCTGTATCTTGAGGAACACGCAGCACCTCCATGTTCATCCTTATAATATGATTGTGTGGTATCTAATGCAAAGTTTGTCATGTCGGGGGTCTTCAAAAGGCTCATGATGTACTGAGCATTGTTGTTACAGTGATGTTATAGTAATGTTATAGGTTATAATTTCATGCATATAGTTATGAGGCTGAAAATGAATCCTCATGGCTTATGAGGGCAGGGGACTGGACTCGATGACCTCTCGAGGTCCCTTCCAGTCCTAGAATCTATTAATCTATGAAAATAAGCCAGGACAAAAACTCTCCAGAAGAAGAGGGGCAGTTCACACCTCATCA
>NW_020712872.1:0-4036 GCF_002925995.2 Terrapene triunguis | reverse complement strand
CCAAACAAAGAGGAGTAGATCCCTGTTTATACAGATCCTCCCTGATACCAGAGGGATTTGGAAGCCTTCTCAGGGTGTAGGTCAGTATAATAATCTACCCGGAGAGGAATGGCTAGGGTTTGCCAGGTCCTGTGTCTAGACCAGTGGTTCTCAAACTTTTTTTTTCATAGACCACTTGAAAATTGCTGAGGGTCTCGGCGGACCACTTAATGATCTTTCCAAATGTTGTTCGTACCGTTAGCTAACTATTGTAAAGCTCTTTGGATAAAAGCGCTATATTAAAGAAACTTAAAAATAATTAATGTTTTTTGTTCTGCAAATAAAAGCACACAACTCATATTTTAATATCAGTAGTCTTACCTTTCTAATGCAATGGATGTGCCCTGTCTCCCCCGCTGCGGCAGCCCCCACGCTGGGGCTGGGAAGGGGGGGATGGTCTCTGCCACCGCTACAGCAGCTCCAGAGCTGGGGCTGGGAAGAAGGGCCATCTCTCTCCAGCAGCCGCAGCCCTCGAGCTGGGGAAAGTCGCCTCTTTCTCTGGCCGCCACAGTCCTACATGTCCCAAATCCCCCCCCCCTTCTCACCCCACTGCCCCCTTCCACCTACCCTCGCGGACCATCTGAATGGAGCTCACGGAACACTGGTGGTCCGCAGATCACAGTTTGAGAGCCTCTGATCTAGACCATAGGGGAATGCTGCAATGTGAATTGGGGGTGTGTGTATTTGTTGTGTGTGTTTGTAGCTTCATTCTAGGCCCAGGAAGTGTTTGCTTCTGTAATAAATAAAGGGGGGTGTAGCTCTCTTTGATGGCCACTCAGCCAGACAGTTAGCTGTAAAATCCCTCTTGGTAGCTGTTCTCTGCTTGCTTACCTGTAAAGGATTAAAAAGTCCCCCAGGTAAAGAAAAAAAAAGTGGGCACCTGACCAAAAGGGCCATCCTGGATGGGAAGCCCAAAACTGTAACCGAGGCAGGGGAAATCGAAACCAAATAGGTGGAGGTGGCAGAAAAGAAGAAAGCTAGTAGCAGTTGGAGCGGATACCGGAAGGGGCAACCCAAGACAGCATCCCACCATCGGGGTCAGCCCAAAGCTCCACCTTGCAAGGAGGAGCCCTCCACACAGCCAGGAAGACCCCAAATGCCCTCTTGCCCCACCATCCCACTCTCCAACCACCCACCTCACCCCAGCCCACAGTCAGCTGGGCGATGTTTTAAATGTAATGAGCTGTGGAATGTGAAGGCCAACTGCCCCAAGAGCACCAGCCGACTGCAACTCATCACCCCGGAGTCCTACCAAGAGCCTTCAGGCCCAGATGCCTCGCAAATACCCCCAGAGCGAACAGAAACTGTATGTGGGGTGGCAGGAAAATTACTCCGTGGAGAGACACTGGAGCACAGGTGTCAGCTATCCACCAATCCCTGGTCGACCCCAAATTCATTGACTCAGAGGCCCAAGTGACGGTGCAACCCTTTAAGGCCAACTCTTTTAATTTGCCTACAGCCAAGTTGCCTGTCCAGTACAAGGGCTGGTCAAGAATATGGACTTTTGCAGTCTATAACGATTATCCCATTCCCATGCTGCTGGGAGAAGACTTAGCCAACCATGTGAGGCTAACAAAAGGGGCGGGGATGGTCACCCGCAGCCAGGCTAAACAAGCCTCCACACCTAACTCCATTCCTGAGCCTCCTACAGGGACCCAGCCAGAGATGGTGGAACCAGACCCCAGACCAAAGTCTATGGCAGCAGTTGTAGATCTAGCCAGATCCAGATCCTGGGACCCAGCCAGAACCAGCCCCAGGATCGGAACTGGTGGAGCAGTCAGCACCAGAGCCCGTGCATGCAACCCCACCAGAGTCAGGGGAGCCAGCACCAAAGGGCGCCACAGAGCCTGCACCTGCAGCAGCAGCTCAACTGGCGCAAGAGGCTCAACCGGACCCTGAAATACCACCTAGTGCACCAGCGGAGAGCGGTTCACAGTCGACAGAAACAAACCCATCACCTGCATCGCTTCCAGTGGGACCAAGCCCAAGTCCACAATCCTGCAAGAAACTAATGTCTCCAGTTCCAGGCAGAACAGGAAGTGAATGAGAAACTCAAGGGAGCTTAAACGGTGGCACGGAACAACCCACCGCCTCTCAGCTCTTCTAATAGGTCCAGGTTTGTTATAAAAAGAAAACTCTTATACAAGGAGACCCTTTCTGGTGGGCACAAGGAGGACTGGCATCCTCAAAGACAGTTGGTAGTTCCAAGTAAGTATAGGGAAAAGCTCTTAAGCTTAGCCCACGATCACCCTGGTGGCCATGCTGGGGTGAACAGGACCAAGGACCGTTTGGGGCAGTCATTGCACTGGGAGGGGATGGGCAAGAACGTTTCTACCTATGTCCAGTCTTGTGAGGTGTGCCAGAGGATGGGAAAGCCCCAAAGACCAGGGCAAGGCCCCTCTCCAGCCATTCCCCATCATTGAGGTTCCATTTCAGCATGTAGCTGTGGATATTCTGGGTCCTTTCCCTAAGAAGACACCCAGAGGAAAGGTGTACAGACTAACTTTCATGGATTTTGCCACCCGATGGCCAAAAATAGTAGCTCTAAGCAACCCCAGGTCTAAAAGCATGAGCCAGGCATTGACAAACATTTTTTGCCACGGTAGGTTGGCTCTTCGACATCCTTACAGATTCGGGAACTAACTTCCTGGCAGGGACCATAAAACATCTTTGGGAAGCTCATGGGGTAAACCACTTGGTTGCCACCCCTTACCACCATCAAACAAATGGCCAAGTGAAAAAGTTTAATGGGACTTTGGGGGCCGTGATATGTAAATTCGTACATGAGCACTCCAGTGGTTGGGACCTAGTTTTGCAGCAGTTGCTCTTTGCCTACAGGGCTGTACCACATCCCTGTTTGGGATTTTCACCCTTTAAACTCATTTATAGCCACGAAGTTAAGGGGCCATTATAGCTGGTGAAGCAGCAATGGGGAGGGGGTTACATCTTCTCTAGGAACTAACATTTTGGACTTTGTAACCAACCTGCAAACCACCCTCAAAGACTCTCTAGCCCTTGCTCAAAAAAACCTACAGGCTGCTCAACAAGAGCAAAAAGCCTGGTATGATAAACATGCCAGAGAGCGTTCCTTCAGAGTAGGTGACCAAGTCATGGTCCAGAAAGCGCTCCAGGCCAATAAGATGGAAGTGTCATGGGAGGGACCATTTATGGTCCGAAAGCGCCTGGGAGCTGTTAATTACCTCATAGCGTTCGCAGACTCTACCCTAAAACTGAAAGTATACCATGTTAATTCTCTAAAGCCCTTTTATTCCCGAGAATTTAAGGTTCTCCAGTTTACAGCCCAGAAGAAAGATGACGCTAAGTGGCCTAAAGGAGTCTACTATGAAGGAAAAAGCAACAGTGGTGTAGAAGAGGTGAGCTTTTCCATAACCCTTGGGCGTAAGCAGTGACAACAAATCCAGAAACTGTGCACCAGCTTTGCCCCAGTGTTTTCAGCCACCCGAGGACGGACAGAACGGGCGTACCACTCCATTGGCACAGGTGATGCTCGTCCAATTAGAGCCCAACCCTACCAGATGGCTCCTCAAGCCAAAACCACAATAAAAAGGAAAATCAAGGACATGTTACAACTGGGTGTAATCCGCCCCTCTGAGAGTGCATGGGCCTCTCCAGTGGTTCTGATTCCCAAACCAGATGGGGAAATCCGCTTTTGTGTGGACTATCATAAGCTAAATGCTGTAACTCGCCCAGAAAACTATCCAATGCCACGCACAAATGAGCTATTGGAGAAACTGGGACATGCCCAGTTCATCTCCACCTTAGACTTAACTAAGGGATACTGGCAAGTGCCACTAAATAACCCAGCCAAGAAAAGGTCAGCCTTCGTCACCCATGTAGGGCTGTATAAATTTAATGTGCTCCCTTTCGGACTACAGAATGCAACCGCCACTTTCCAAAGATTGGTAAATAACCTTCTGGCTGGATTTGGTAAATTTGCAGTCGCATACCTTGACAATGTGGCTATATTCTCTGATTC
>NW_020712871.1:0-1032 GCF_002925995.2 Terrapene triunguis | reverse complement strand
TTGCACAGGGTCTTTCTGTAAAGAAATCCCCCCACCCCGTCCTAGAAAAACGATCCAACTCTTTTACCAAAAAACTTTGTTTCCAGTGCCTGGTGTTAAACATTCCAATCAGACCGCACTAAATAGCACTTTAGCGAAGGTGACAACCCCTCCCCCCACTTTGGTTAATCCCTTGCAAGCAATAAGAATGTCAATATTTGCACGGAGGAATAACAGAAGTGACTCCGATAAGGAATTGTGCATATAAATCTGAAACTGAGTAGAAGATGCCTGCAGAAAACAATGTGGGTTTCACGTAGGCCAAAGTCCAGTTCACAGCCTCTTTATTAGAGCCCATTAAAGAGTCGATCCAAGGGCAAGTCTTTGAGTAAGACTCAACGCCCATTGGCTCCGGAATAGAATCCAGCTTGCACCTCAATTGTCAGTGTTTCATTTGAGAGAGGAAGGACGGTCTAGTCGTTAAGGCACTGGACCAAGACCTGGGTTCAACTCCTGGTTTTACCACAGACTTCCTGGGTATCCTTGGGCATGTTACTTAGCCTCATGTCCCCTTCTGTAAAATGGGATAATACCTCCCTACCTCCCAGGAGTCTTGAGGGTACCATGCCTTGGTGATTTGTGAGATGCTCAAATAACCCACTGGTCAGTGTGAGTTACAGAGTTACTGCTCTGTGCCTGATCCACAGAATGAGAGTCAGTGATGGTCCCAGCCATAGGCGCTGACTTTTGGTTTTGCCAATGGGTGCCCCACACTGGCTCCACCCTTCCCCCAAGGCCCCACCCCCACTCCGCCCCTGGGGCCCTGCCCCCACTCCACCTCCAAAACCCTGTGAAACTTTCTAGAATACTGGGCTCCTTTTCAAGTTCATCCTGAAATGTGAAAGATCTTCAATTTCAGGTAACTTTGCATGACGTTTGGAAATATTTCCCCAGGCTCCATTGCTGCTTTCTGTCAAGAATTGAGCATCATCTTTCCAAAAAAAAAAAAAAAGTTATGGAAGCCCATTATTATCTCTGAAGTCAGAATGCAGC
>NW_020712870.1:0-2826 GCF_002925995.2 Terrapene triunguis | reverse complement strand
CACACACACACTTTTAAACAAACAATTTAATACTGGTACACAGTGATGATGATTGTGAAGCTTGGTTGAGGTGGAGGAGTCAGAGGGTGGGATATTTCCCAGGGAATGCCTTACTGCTAAATGATGAACTAGCAATTGGCTGAGCCCTCAAGGGTTAATTCTCTCACTCTAAAAGGCAATAGGAATGGAGGGAGGGGAGACAGCGTCGCAGACAGAGACGCACACTGTGTGTGTGAGAGAGCGAGAGATGTGCATTTCCCCTTTAAGTATGCTGACCCTACTCTTAAGTACACTGCCTTGTTAATTAGATCAGCTTGCTGAGACCGCAGCTGCTGCCAGCAAGCTCCCTCCGTCCTGAGCCCTGTCATGTGTCCCCCCTGCTCTATGGAGGATGGGGTAAGCGGGGTGCAGGAGCAGGGGGGAGGGGGGCACCCTGACATTAGCTCCCCCTCTTCCTCCCCTCCCCCCCCCCGCATAGCAAGCAGGAGTCTCGGGGAGCAGGTCCAAGGCAGAGGGCAGGAGCAGCACATGGCAGTGGGGAGAGGGATAGCTGCAATTGCTATCCTGCTGGGCAGCTGCTACACAGGGAACTTAGGGGAGCGGGGAGCTGATGGGGGGGCTGCCGGTCCACCCTGGTTCCAAGCCCCCACCAGCTAGCTGCAACAGGCTGCTCTTCCTGCAAGCAGTGGACAAAGCAGGCGGCTGCCAAACGACATTAGAAGGGAGCATTGCGCAACTTTAAACGAGCATGTTCCCTAATTGATCAGCAATGTAACAACGAAACAACGTTAACCGGGACGACTTTAAGTGAGGAGTTACTGTATTAGTAAAATTAGAGGTGCATGTATCGTATTAACTGTTTCCTAAACCTCCAGGAAGAAATCCCACCCGGTGTAGACCCAACCTGAACCAGGCTGGCCAGCACCGTCTGTAATTTGGGGGGCGTGTGATAAATAAAGAGGGGGTGGGTAGCTCCCTTTCATGGACATCCAGCCAGCCAGTTAGCTGTAAAATCCCTCTTGATAGCTGTTTTCTACTTGCTTACCTGTAAAGGGTTAAAAAGTCCCCTAGGTAAAGGGGAAAAAAGTTGGCACCTGACCAAAGGAGCCAATGGGAGGGCTAGAACTTTTTAAAATTGGGAAAGAAACTTTCGCTTTTTCTGTTGTTCTCTCTGTTTTGCAGGGACACGGAGCAGCAATGCTATAAGCAGAAATGCTGTGTAAGGTTTGAACCAGGTATGAAAAATTATCTTCCATACCTAGAAGGAATCATTGGGATAGGGAATGTTTAGATAAATGTGATCAGGTTTATTTCTTTATTTTGGCTTGTGGACTCCTCTGTGCTAACCCCAGATGCTTTTGTTTGCTTGTAACCTTTAAGCTGAACCCCCAAGAAAGCTATTTTGGGTGCTTAATTTTTGGAATTGCTCTTTTAAAATCTAGCAAAAGCCTAAGTTCCAGATGTATTTTCTTTCTTTTTGTTTTTAATAAAATGTACCTTTTTTAAAAACAGGATTTAAATTGTTGTGTCCTAAGAGGTTTGTGCCTATGCTGTTTAATTAGTTGATGGCAACAGATAATTTCCTTTGTTTTCCTCTCAGCTTTTCCCCAGAGAGGGGGTGAAAGGGCTGAGGGTACCCCACAGGGAGAAATTCCCAAGTGCTCCTTCCTGGGTCAAAGGGGGTTTTTTTGCATTTGGGTGGTGGCAGCGTTTACCAAGCCAAGGTTTAAAAAAAAAAAGCTGTAACCTTGGGAGTTTAATACAAGCCTGGAGTGGCCAGTATTAATTTTTATTATCCTTGCGGGCCCCCATCTTCCGCACTCAAAGTGCCTGAGTGGGGATTCAGCCTTAACAGCTTCTATAGCAAATTATTCTGCAGAGTTTCTCCCTCTGTTCCATACAAAATGCAGCTGTTAAGGTCACTTCCCTTTTCCTCGCTAACTCAAATCTGCAGGGAATGGAGGGCTGGTGTTATTATGGGAAGACTTGGCCCGAAAAAAAAAGTGATTGCATTTTGCTCTGAAGCTGCTGAGATGTGAAGTCATCTGTTCTGATCAGATTCTCCTACTGCCCATCGCTGGTCTCTTGATTGCTTCCGGAGTAATTCCAGGTGGGTGGGCCAGTTGTTAAGAAAGTTCTCTGCCTCCTGCATGTACATGTACAGAATAGAGCCAGAACAGCAGGGCACTTGTTCACCTGGGGAACTCAGCAGGGCATGCAACCTAGAGCATGTGAGCCAGAGGGAAGGCCTTGGACGCAGACAGTGTTGATGGCCCTTAGGGAATAGGGCTACAGGGCTGTGGAATTTTTCTCTGAACCAAAAAAAAAGGCAACGTCTGAATGTTACAAGCACAATAATGCAGTACAGGGTGGGGCATGCTGCCTGGGATCCCAGCACCGGGGGTGGCCGCGGGCATGCCCTCTTGTCCAATACCTCACATTGTAGTGCTGCCCAGGGGTAACCGTCAGCAGTAGCACCATGTCCTGTTGTTTCATAGTGCTTACAGGTTGGTGATTGGGAAATACAGGGCTGGACCCACTGGCCCCTACTGTACGTGAGAATGAACCACCCTTCCCACATTCCTGCTTGTACCCTTTTATCTTCCTCCTGCTGGCGCTGCTTTCCTTTCTTACAGGATGTTATTTCAGAACAGTTCTGGGCGGGACATAGATAAAGCCTGCGGGGCAGTGGCCAGAAATCTTTATACTTGAGTGGAGGTTGATAGTGTCTCTTCTCCTCTCCCAGGCACGCATTACACACACTCTCGCTCTTTGTAAATTGCACAGGGTCTTTCTGTAAAGAAATCCCCCCACCCCGTCCTAGAA